>NW_013562508.1:0-13977 GCF_000968595.1 Rasamsonia emersonii CBS 393.64 | reverse complement strand
ATTATTATTATTATTCTTCCATTTTAGAGACCGTTTTTCAGTCAAAGACTATGCACGGTCTGCCTATTACCTAAGCAATAATAGGACTTAGTAGCGAGTGACTAAATACATGCAGAAATTGGTTAGGCTATAGTCCAGTCATCTGTGGTATCCTTCTAAGAGGGGCTGAATGGTAGATGGCCTGAGGCCAATTGGTAGGGCTGATTGGTTAGGGAGCTTATATAAGCTCAACCTAGTGGGGAAAAGTAGGAAATAAAAAGATAGGTAAGCAGGTGGTAGGAAACAAATAAATCACAAGTCAACGAATGGTAGTCTGGCTAGATGGTAGAGGCTATATGTTGAATATAGCCTAATGTAGGCTCTAGATATAGATATCTAGATATTCGACAATAGTGGTCACTTAATTTAGGGGGCAGAAATCGATAGTAAGCAGGTAGTTGGTCAGCCGGTTGGGTCAAAGGGGAAGTCCGAGTAGGGGAGAAGGTAAATATGGAAAACCCTCCTTCCCTAGGCCCCTTCCTGTTCCCTAGGCAGGCAGGTAGGCTCTAGATATATATATTTTATATATATCTAGGTGTTTGATTTGGTAATTGCTCGATATTGGGGTCAGATATCGATAATAGGCAGGTGGTCAGCAGGTAGTGAAAATTTTTCATAAGAGTAGAATAGGTCAAAACTTCAATAAATCTGGCCCAAAAAACTCCCAGAAAAAGAATGTGAGCTCCTCTTAGTTTCATCAGCTTTGTAAGGACTACTAGTCTCAGTTACCACGTAGAGGTGAGAGCTCGTCGACCGAGTATAAGGTTGATTATATTTAGCTCCTCTAGCTATCTTATTTTTTACTTTTTTAATTACTAATTTTTCTTAACTATAAGCCTAATAGAACTAAGGCATAAATATTACTTAATTTTCTATTACTATAGTAATCTAAATATAGACTTATTACTATATTAGAAAATAATTATTTTAACTAATATACCTTATTTCCTAGATCTAATTATTTTCCCTTTATTTATATTTACCTTAATACTTATAGAGGAGTAGAATTATTTAGATCTAATATTAAAAATATTAAATACTATCTATTAATCTCATTATTTAATATTATTATTAACTTAATATTATTAATATTATTACTAAATAACCTGTTTAGCTTTAAAATCTAAATATCCCTTAAAAATACTTAATAAGACTTAGATTTAAGCTTTATAAGACTAGATTATAATCTTTTATCCCTTAATCTAAGCTTATTATATTATTAAGAGCTAATAAGAATTAATAGCAATAGTAATAATAATAATAACTAATAAGAGTATATAAGGCTTACTTAATACTAATCCTAGAGTTGAATTATAAATAGATAGAATACAAAAAAGATATACTAATTACCTTAAGATTAATATATTATAGGGATCTTTTTTATATATACCTAAGCTCTAATTAGGGAATAAAACAAGCTAAAAAAAGATTTTATAATAAGGAAGAAAAAGTAAAAAAAAATAGAGAAATATTTAGATTATAATATAAAGCTAGCTAAGCTTAAATATAGGAGATATTATAGATAGACTTAATATAGTAAAGAAAATCTTTAATAAGCTAGTAATCTATTATTACCCCTAAAGATATAACTATTTTTAAACCTTAATATACGAGTTAAAGTAGCATATTTTAAATAATTATAAAGAGATTATAAACTATATAAAATAAACTAAAAGAATCTATAATAAATTATCAGAAATCTATTTAGACTATAATATGTTAGAAGCTTATTAAGTTAATACCTTCTTTAATAGGCTAGGACTAGATTATGTATTCTTTAAACTACTCTATTTTAAAATACTATAAAATAAATTGAATAAATTAGATACTATATCTTATTTTTTTACTATAACTTTAACCTTAATAAAGCTTACTCTTAATAAGGTTATAGTTATAGTAAGTATAGAGGAAAATTTATTTAAGAATATAAATTAAAAATCTATTAAGCTTTTTTATTAAAAGAAAAGCTAAGATTAAAACGTTAATTATAATTATTCCCTATTATAATTATTATTAGTAGTTTTTTTATACTAAGAATAATTATTAGGAATTATATCTAAAGCTAAAAAATATACAATAAAAAAAGAGACGATATTTAAAAAGAAATTAAGCAAAAATAAACCTAATCAAACTAGAATTAAAGGTAACCTTTATAATAATATTTTTAAAGCTTTATAATTTTATAGATATTTTTATAATTAATATTAAGGTTATATAATATATTTATTATAACATTAAGTATTTTAATTACTCTTTATTTAAGAGTTATATTAATAAAGATCTTATAAAAATTAGGGACTTATACCTTAGACTAACTTAAAAAGTATAATATAAATCTTTTATAAGGTCAAAAAGGGGTAAAAATAATCTTAAAACTTTAAAATATCTTTTATTATCTTAAGATTAAAATAAACCAACCTTATTTTAATATTATAAATTACTTAAAAAGGGTATAAATTTAGATCTTAAAAGATTATATTAAGATTCTTTTAATTAATTATTATAATTTATAATATCTCTTTATAATAAGATATATTACTTAGCTATACAATTAAAAACCTTAAGTTAGAGGTCTAATATTATTATCTTATTTACTTAAATAAAAGTATTAAATAACTACATAAGATATTAATTAGTTATAACCCCCTTTTAAAGGGATACCTATACCTTCTTTATATTAAAGAATAAATAAAAAATGGACCCTTATAAATATAAAATTAAATATAATAACTTTACCTAATAAATAGAGGTTATATTTATTAATAAAAAAGTTAATTTTTTTAATAAATTCTAATATTTTTTAATATAAAATAAATACCTTAAATATTATTATTACTATGTTTATTGTAATAAGGTTAGAGAAAATACTAATAATAAATTTATAAATAAATGTTATAATTAATAAAGATTTTAAAACCCTTAATCCTTAACTTATATAAATAATACTATTATTAAACTAGGTTATTATAAATAAACTCTGCCCTATATTTATTAGTACTAGGTTAGATCTAAAGTAATAGCTAGAATTACCCTATATCATCATCTATTTATATAACTAATTCTTAAATATAAGTTATAAAGAAGACCCTATATAAGGCTTAATATAATAGAAAACCAGATCTAGTATACCTTTAAAAGATTAGAAAAAATATAGGAAGCTTATAGACAAAGGCTATCATATATGAACTCTTAAAATATAAGTAATTATGTTTACTATCTCCCAACTCTTAATAACTAGATTATTTAATCCTTAAATATTTATTTTTAAAAGGAATAGTCTTATATACTATATACTAGATTCTAATATTTTAAGAGTACCCTTAAAAGTAATTATAAGCTATTATTAGAAGGAAAGATTATTTAGATAATAAGACCTATAAGATATAAGGCTTACATATATAAATAACTCTTAGTTATAAAGAAACTACTAGATTAGCTAATAATATTTATAGATAATATAAAATAATTTAATATTATATAAGGAGATAATAATAATAATAATAATAATCTATAAAAAATAATAATTTTATAAAAACCTAATAACGATACTCCTTAATAAAGTTTTAGTTAACTTTATAAATAACCCTCCTTTATTATTAAATCTCTTAAATAAACCAGTCTTTAATATATAATATCTCATTAATAACTTAATAGTCCTATGAACTCTCTATTAATTTCTTATTATAATAGTTAAACTAGTTAAAATATTTAAAGATATTTTGGCATAAATCTATAGTTATATAATAGTATATTATATATACAGTTAGGAAAAGATTAATTAGAAAACTATCTATAAAAAAGTCTACTAGCCTATTTATACTAATCTTAATATCTATTAGAAAAATATTCTTTTTTTATTCCTACCTTAGGCTCTAGCTATATAACTATAATTATATAACCTCTTAACTAGTAGATTACTATATCTATTTTATTACTCTTATTTAGATAATTAGCAAAATACTATTTTTAAACTCTTATTATATTTCTATTATTATACTCTTATTTAACTATAATTATTTTTTTAGTTAAATATATATACTTTTTTATCCTTAGATCTCTTACTTTTTTAAAAAAATATATTATCTAGTAATACTGTCTTCTAAATCTAGGATAAGGAGTATTTAAGGTAATAATCTTATTTTATTTAATTTATATCTTAATTATACTATACCCTTTTTTTGTCTTTTTTATATATTTAATAAACTTCTATTAGGTTAGGAGGAGGATATTCTTTATTTATTCCTACCTCTTATTAATAATTATTAAGTATAAATTATAGTCTTAGATAACTAAATATTATCCTCCTTTTTAAGACTTAATTAAGGTAATAGCCTAATAATATTAAATATAATTTCTTTATTCTTCATCTCCTATATATATTTAAGTTTATATATTAAAGAGTATAAGCTAAATATCTTGTTACTATTTAGGTATAGCCTATAGTACTAAAAATAATTATAATTATTATAGTCTAGTAGTATAAAGATCTAGCTAACTTTTAAATACTTATTAAAAAAAGAGATTAGGTTAAGATAGATATATGATAGGCCTAGCCTTTAAAATTAATAAAACAATTCTCAAGGTTTAGGTATAAGTCTCTAAATTAATTAAAAGGAAGAAAAAAATTATAAAAATAAAAATACCTTAAAAGATATATTTAACTTAATTAAAGGTATAAAAGGAGGATTATATTATTATTTATATATAATTAATACTTATAGGTTAACTAAGGTATTTATTAAGTAATGTTAAAGAAGAAAATTAAGTAAGAGGCTTTAATAGTAAATAAGTTAAAATAAGCTAAATATACTATATTTATTTTAATCTAAATATAGTTTAGAGCTTTAGAAAGTAATCTCTTAATAATAACATATTAAAATATTTATTATTTAATCATTTATAAACTAAATATTAAATACCCTTTTCTTATTTCTCCTATATAAAATAGTATTATATTATAATAGAGTTTATTCTTATAGAGAATATTTAGGTTCTTCATTAGTATTATAGTACCTTAATTATTATAAGGTTATTAATTTAGGTATAAGTTTATAAGAGCCTAAGTTAAGATTAATATAAATAATATAAATAATTATTACTCCTTTAAGCTTTTATTTAAGATAACTTAATAGCTATTAGAGCTAACTAGCTTCTTTAGTAGTTTCTATTTTATTTATATATTCTACTTTATAAGATAATAATATTATAGAGGTTTATTATTTTAATAACTAGCTAATTATACTATTTCTTAAATTAAAAATATAATTTAAGATAGAATATTAAATAAAAACCTCTTTTACCTAGTTTATATTTATATATTTATAAAGGGGATATAACTCCCTTTTATAAATAAAAATAAGATTAAGAATCCCTTTAAGATAATAAAAGACTTATTTTATTACTTCAAAGTAGGTTATATTAAGCTTAGGTATAAAATAATTGAATATTAATATAGTATATATAAGATCTATATATATTCCTAATATTATATATATATATATATATGAAGGATCTAATAGTAAGTACATTAGGTTATTAAATTAGAGTTATTTATTTTATCTAGTCATATCCTTTAATTTTATATTTAGATCTATTAATATAATAACTAGTTTATAGTCTTATATTCTAAATTTATAAAATACTTTCTTAATATATTCTTATTAGGAGAGTTAGATAATATAATTCTTTTTATTATATAATAGTTATTTTCAAATAATAATTATAAAGGCTTAGGTTATTTATATAGAATTATTTACTAAAGGCTTTTTAACTTTTTAAATCTTTATAATTAATAATCTAAAGATTAATAAATTATTAATATAAATAGTAATATATATTAGGTTCTAATAAAAATGCTTGTCTATTAAGATTAGTTTAAAATCATTTTTTTGAGAAATTATTTAATGTAAAATACTAAATCTTTAATAACTACTTTAATCTATATAAAGCCTTATTAAGTTTATATACCTAACTAGTCTTATCTTCTAGATCTATTAATTATTTAATATAGATTTTATTAATATTACTATATAAAAAGCTATTTTAATATTTATTTATTTAATTTCTTAATCTAATATAGCTATAATAATAAATAAAGCCTTATAGCTTATTAATTTAATAATTAATATAAATATTTTATTATAATCATTTTTTTTCTTTTATTTAAAGCCCTTAACTACCTATTCAGCCTTAAACCTTAAGAGTTTCTTATTTAGCCCTTATTTAATCTTATATATTTATTTTCTTTTTAGTACCTTTCTTCTTAAAGGTACTTTAATTAAGGTCTAGGTTTAATTCTTTAGTAATAATTTAAATCCTCCTATACCTCTTTAAAAGTTTTAGGGTTAAATATTTTAACTAGTTTAATTATTATAGCTAAAACTAGTAAAGAGTTTAAAAGATTATTATTAAATTACTAATTAAATATATTATATTAAGTATTAATTTATTTAAAGGGTTTAGTAATAAAGGTATATTATTAATAGGTTCTTCTTATATTATATTAAATAATGTTTATAGTATATTTTTTATAGAACTATTATCTTTTATAGATTTAGTACTATTAGGATTATTATCTCCTTAGATAGTACTAGAACTATTATTCTTTAGACTATTTATGTTATGCCGCTCCGGCATTCTGCCAATCCTCACTGCCTATAGTTTGTTATTACTTCATCTTAGCTAGTTCTGTAGTTAGTTGACATCAATAATATTATTATCTAGATCATTATATAACCTATAGTGTATCTATATTCTATATGCTATAATTTGGTAGCATATCTAGGTTTGATCTCTGAGACCTAGGTTTGAGCTCTTTTCTCCCTCTATAGCTATGTTTTTAACAGGGTAACTATTAGTAGGTACCTATATCCTTTTCCTATATATACTTGTAGTCTTTACCAATAGATAATCTAATTGATTATAATAGATTTCTTGCTAATATAATTACCCTGCTAACTAGAGCTATTAAATTGGGCTTCTAGTTAGCAGGATTCTAAGCAAATAACCTATTATATTCCTATACTGCTAAGTTTAATAATATCATAATTATATTAACTATATCTTTACTTTCTACCTGTAACTAGACCTATTAACCTTATCCTTTTATACTCTGGTGCCTCCATTATAAGCCCTAAGAACTCAGTCAGGATTCCCCATTAAAAACTATTATCTTACCTAGTTGACTGGCCAATTTCTCACCTAATTCTGCACGAGGCTGTCCAAAAATTTCTTAATCTGACAGAACCTCTATTATGAGGATTCCTTGATTGGCAAGTGGTGATGTCACCACAACTAGGCAACCAACCGACTTCCACATTGGGAAGGCGCTGCACTGCCCGGCTTCTGCAATCTACGCAACAACAGAAACGACCCGGAAAGCCTGCAGCTCAACAGCCATCAACCTCTATGCAACAGGAACCAATCTCCTCACCATTACCAACAATTCAGCATTCCTTATTACTAATATCTATACTACTGCCACCACCTCAGTATTCTTCCTCTCTAATATATAATAGTAAGTTATTACCTTTACCTCCATTATCTCCTCTTATGCTGCCTATAGAATACTGGACCTATCTAATAATAATATCTCTAATATCTTTACTATTAATAGTATTGTAATTACTATCTATAATAATGTTACTAACTAGCATTAAATGTTCTATAGATCTCCTAATAATAATCAGAATAAAAAATAAAAGCTTAATCTTTATATAGCTAAAGTTACAAAGGCCTTTTTAGACTCTACTATTAGTAAAACTAAGCTAATACTATATAGCTCTAGCAGCAGATATTTTTAAGATAAATCAGAGATAATCTAGTTAATATTTATCTAAGATATCTAAGATACCTAGGTTCTAATTATTTAACCTATAGATACTTAATAACTACTTCTATAATTAATATAATAATATTTTGGATTTGGGAAAATACTTTATATAATATTAGTATTAATTTATAGTTTTATTAGAATGTCTATTATCTTTCTAATTATCCCTCCCTCCTTTAGTGCCTTAAAAGGTATCTACTATATAATACTACCTTATAGTACTAATAGGATATACCTTTAAAAATATATTATATTAAATTATAAAAAAATACTATTAAAGACTAATAGCTTACTTTCCTAAGAGCTACTATTAATAATATTAGTATGTATATAGGTTATTACTATATAGCTTTAGAGGTTATCTACATACTTTAATAGTATATTTTAGGGAAGGCTTTATTAAGGATATATTAGACTTAATTAGTTATTCTACTGCTACTTATTATTATAATATTACTATATATAAGAGTAATAAATATTATTAGCATCTCTAATAATAGGGATATAAATAGTAATTATCTAAATAGACTAAGTTTTATATTATATTAGAGTATTATTCTTAAGTCACCTAGCTATATAGCTTTTCTATTAAAACTATATATAAGCTGCCTGCTATATAGATATTATCTCTCTACTTATATACTTAAGTCTATTATATACTAATATTAAATATAACCTGTAATTAGCATATGCTAAGTGTACCTTAGAGGATCTTATTACTAATAAAGGTTCTTAATTTTCTTATAGATTCTCTACACCTTTTATATTATTTTATGTTTTTTATATCATTTTATATTCTTAGACCTTTTATAGACTCTCTATATATATTAATATAGATAAAGACATCTTTTTTTTAAAAAAAGGGGGGATAATATTATGCTACTCTAGTATTCTGCTAATTCTTACTGCATATAGTTTGTTATTACTTTATCTTAGCTAGTTCTGTAGTTACTTGACATCAACAATATCATTGTCATCTCCAGATCTTCGCACAACCCACACAGGGTATCTGTGTCCCGCATGCTACAATTTATAGATACTATTAGCTAATCTAATAGTTTTCTTTATAAAAATAAGAGGTTTAATCTTTATATCTTATAAGTTTTATTAACTAGATAATCCTCCCTTTTAATAGTAGCCTATAATTATTTATAAAGGTTTTAGAATATCTAAATTTAGTAAATAAGGCTATTCTTTATAAAAATAGATATTTAAAGATTAGATAACCTTATTATTAGGGGTAAAGAGATAATAAATATAATCCCTTTATATGTTAGAAGCTTATATATTAATATTATAATATTAGTAAGTTTAAGTCTAGTTTCTTTTTATACTAAGCTTTATATAGGGTTTTACTAATAATTAAGCTTAAAGATTAGTTATATAGTAAATAATAATATAAAGTACCTTAAAGGTAGTTACTATTTTAATTTAAGCCTAGTATTAATAATTATAGGATAGAGCTTATTTATAATAATAATATAATTAAGTAACCTAATAGTACTACTCTATTTATATTAATTAAGGGTAAAGTGTTTTGAAATAATTCATTAATTATATTTATTTATAAATTCTTTATTATTATTCTCCTTTATATTATTAAGATAGATTTAATAATAATAATACTAAAATATTTATTATATACTAGAAAGTATTAAAACTCTTTAAAGAGGTTACTCTTTTATTAATAAATATAATTTTCACTTATTAAATAAAGTTATTAAAAAAATAATCTAGTACTAAAAGTTATTATAACCTTTAATTAATTAAAAAAGGGCTATAAATATTAATATAAATAAGCTTAAGAGGGTAAATACTTTATTTCGTTTTATATCTATAAAGATCCTTTTTTATATACCTTTTAATATAAAGAAGATATAGGTAAGTAATAATAGGTTAATATTAATTAATATCTTGTATAATAGTTTAATATTCCCTTTAATTAAATAACTAAGTTATTAATACTAGATTTATAATTTAAGGTTCTTAATTATATAATTAAGTAATATAGGTTTAACTAATACTTCTAAAACTTTAAGAGATATATTCTATTATAAAGGGGTATAATAAATTAAAATAATTAATTAAGTAATAAAATCTCTATATAATCCCTTAGAATATAGATTTCTACTCCTTTATCTATACTCTATAATACTAAAATAAGATTTATACTAATATTTAAGTAATAAAAGATATTTTAGAGCTTTAAAATAGCTTTAATACCCTTAACCTTGTAAAAGATTTATATTATATTTTTTAAGACTAGCTTTAAATAGAGTTATTAAGTCTTATAAAATCTTTATTAATTAAGGTCTAAAAATAGAGTAATTAAAGTAATTAAGCTTATAATGAATATACTAAATAACTTCAGTATTAATTATAAAGAAGTTTCATAAAATTATTATAAAACTTTAAAAAAGTAGCTATAAAGATCATTTTTAACTTTAATTTAATTAGGTTTATTTTAGCTTAATTCCTTTTTAAATATTTATAGTCTCCCTTTTTAATTATATTTTTTTAATTTAGGGTATACCTCCTAATAGTTTAATATAAAGAAAGTACTAATAATAGTTATAATAGATAACTATTATTATTAATCTAATCTTAGTCTTTCTTTTTATTAAAACTTAATATATTTTAATTTATATTTTTAAACTTTCTTTTATACTAGCTACTATAATAATTTTATTAAAGGTGAGTTTTATTA
This sequence comes from Rasamsonia emersonii CBS 393.64, assembly GCF_000968595.1. Lineage (NCBI taxonomy): Eukaryota > Fungi > Ascomycota > Eurotiomycetes > Eurotiales > Trichocomaceae > Rasamsonia > Rasamsonia emersonii. The sequence continues at coordinate 3,400 of NW_013562508.1, read as the reverse complement.
AAATAAAGGCTAATATTAAGGTTAAGCTTAAAGTTAAAATTAATAATAAGGCTAAGGTTATACCTATATAATTAGTTTTATCCTAAAGGCTTCTATTTTAGAATAAGGCTATAGTCTTAATTTATTAAGAAAGGTATTAACTTAATAAGCCTCTAATATATTATAATTAGGGTAAATTTCTTTACTTAGTATACTTTATAATATTTTTATAATTATTTAGTATAAGTTATTTTAGTTCTTATATTAATATTTAAAAATAATTATATCTTTATAAGTAGTAGGAAATCTTTAGTTTATTAAAAATCTTTTTTATTATTTTGACCTTATTAATAATAATATCTCTTATATTTAGGCTTAGATAGCTTTATATTATAGTATAAGCTTATTTCTATTTCTTTATTTTATTTTTCTTCTTTATTATACTCTTTTTTAGACTCTTTTTAATCTCTAGTTAAGGCTTTAATATATCTATAAAAGAGATCTTTATACTTATTAATCTCTAAATAATTAGATATATTTTATTTTTATTTTTTTAGCTATAACTTAATTTAAAAGATTAATATAGAGGCTAGACCTTATATTTTTATTAAGTATTATTATTTTTACTATTAATCTTTATTAATATTTATTAACTTAAATAATTTAAATCTAAAGAGTAGATATATTCTAATTCTAAATTAGTTATATCTACATTTTATTATATTATTTTAAAAAGTATCCAAACTTTAAAGCCAAATAGATTATTAAGGGTAATATTAATAGTATTAAATTAATAATTATATCTAATAATAGCGATAAAAGGATTTACTAAGTATCCTTTGTTAGATCTAAAAAGCTTAACCTTAACTCTATTATAAATATTTAGATAAATATAGTTAAATAGAGAGAAAGCAATTTAGGTTTAAAAAATATATAATAATAAGTTAGAATAATTAATATATAAAGAATGATAAGTTTATATTTAAGAGTAAATAGGTAATATTTATATCTTAATCTCTAGTTATCTTTATAGGTAAAAAATTTAGTAGCTAAAGAAATAAAATAATTGACTCATATCTACTTTAAATTATAAAGTAGCTATCTTAAATAAAGTTTTCTTTAATATTCTATAATACTGGTTTAGGGGTTTAATTATCTCCTTATAAATAGATTAGTAGTAGTATTTTAAGTTAACTTATAATATTTAGTATTAGTAGGAAAATATTTATTTATAATTATAAAGCCTACCTAGGCTTATAACCTAGTAAAAATCTATAATTATATAATAACATATTACATATAAAGCGTTAGAGAAGGTTAATTAGAAAACTATCTATATAAGTCTGCTAGCCTATTTATACTAATCTTAATATCTATTAGAAAAATATTCTTCCTTTTATTCCTGCCTTAGGCTTTAGCTATATAACTTTATAATTATATGACCTCTTAACCAGCAGATTAGTAACTGGCTGACTCTATTTACTTTACTATATTTAAAGAGGCTTAGGAAGATCTAAACTAAAAAAAAAGCTAAAAATAATAAAAAATTATTACATAAAAATTAGACTTAGACTCTAGTTAATATACCTCTAGGGAAAAAGGTATTAAAAGGGAAATAGGTATATAAAATTCAATAAAAATTTAATAAAAGAATCCTAAGGTTTAAGGCGAAAAATATTAAAGGCTTTAAATAAAAAATAAAAAGAGAGAATTAATTATAATAAAACTTTTATATTAATTATTAAACTAATAAATATAAAGCCTTATTTACTATTATAGCTATGTTAGATTTAAAAATTAAATATTAAAATAGTTTTCTTGTATAATAATATTAATAATAAGGTTTATATTAAATAATTAATAGGACTAAATAATATAAGTTAGGTTTATAAACTAGATAAAGTACTATATAGCCTAAAGTAATTACTAAAAATTTAGTACTTTATATTAAATATTTTTTAAAAATATTATTTAAGCTAATCTCCATTAAGTACTTTTATTAGGACCTAATATATATTACTATATTAATAACTTATTAATTTTTAGGCTATTAATTAAAGAAATCTAAAAAAGATTTTTTAATAAATATTTTTATATAGTTAATTTAGGGCTATATAACCACTATTTAGAGAAAGCTATTATATATAATAATAAAAAGAACTATATTATTAAACTCTTCTAATAGGGATATATTAGATATATAGATATAAATTAGGTAGGAGAGGTCCCTATATAATATTTAACTTAGGCTATATTTAAAGAATAATATCATTAGTTATTAAAATAATAAAGCTTTATAGCCTTATTGTTATATGAAGCTAAATATATAAAGGATATATAAGCTATTAAAGAAGCTATCTAGCTCTAATATCTATTAGGATATCTAAGGTAGAAGCTTAAAAAATAATTATTATTTATATTAACCCTAATCTCAAGTCTTATAATAAATAAGCTTATATATAAGCCTAGCTATAAAAAAGTTGGGCCTAGCTAGAAAAGTTTAGCCTGGCTAGAGCTTGTCTGCCTAGTATATATTAAGCTTAGTTAGGGTATAATAAGGGCATATATATAGTAGCTTTATACTAGTATCTTTTTTATTTATAAATATTTATATACTTTATAAAAATTAGACTTAGTTCTTCCTATTATTACTCTATATTTCTTTATTAATTCTACTAAAATAATATAATAAGAAACAAATAAAGTTTTAATTATTTTATAACCTTTTATATAATTTATTTATCTAAGTATATACTAAGTATATATAGCTAATAATATATAGATAATAATAAAGATAATAAAGCTAGTAAAAGTAACAACCCTAATATAAATAGTAACAATAAATCCTAAATTTAGTTACTTTTAGACTTAGACCTAGAACCTAAGTATAAAGTACCTCTTTAAATAGGCTTTAATAAGGTATATAATATATATATATCTAGCATATACTAAGTATATATAGATGTAATCTTAGACCTTAGAATTATTATTTATAGTAATAATTACTTATAAATTATAGTTTATAAGGTTAAAGACTATCTTTTATTTAAGTATCCTAAAATAGATAAAAAAGGGGTTTTATATTTTATTTATATAAAAAATTCCCTATCTAATAAGAAGATATTTTCTAATATTTAAGAGATATTTAAATAACTATCTTTATAGATTTACCTATATTATATATCTAGAATCTATACCTTAACTATACCTAACTAATAAAATATTACTTTTAGGTTTAGTTTTCTTTTTATAAGACTAGTAATTTTAAGATTATTAGGCTAAAACTATTATAAAAAGATAATAATAATATAGTATATAAAAACCTATTACTAAGCCTATATATACAGTAATATTTTAGTATTATAAATATATCTACTTTAGCCTACTTAAGTAATATTAAGTATATAATAATATTAAACTT
>NW_013562509.1:0-1560 GCF_000968595.1 Rasamsonia emersonii CBS 393.64 | reverse complement strand
CTAATAAATATTACTTTTAGTTTAGTTTTCTTTTATAAGACTATAATTTAANATTATTAGCTAAACTATTAATAAAAGATAATAATAATATAGTATATAAAACCTATTACTAAGCCTATATATACAGTAATATTTAGTATTATAAATATATCTACTTTAGCCTACTTAAGTAATATTAAGTATATAATAATATTAAACTTAATAATAATATATTTAAGACCTTTATTTGAGACTATAGTTAATCTATAATAACCTTATAATAAATTAAAGATATTTATAATATAGTCTATAGCTACCTTATTTATATTAAATTTATATCTAATCTATACTTAGTATATACTAATTTTATTTTAGGTTTCATTAGGTATTTCTTTAAAACTAAAATTAGAATTATAATAGTTACTATCTTTATTTAATTATTAATAAAAAGATATATTATAATTAATATCTAGTCCTATTTAAGTAGAATAAAGTAAGTATATATTATATACTTATTAAATATATACTAAATATATAGTTGTATTATCTTAGCTATTTTTTATTATTAGATTTTAAACTATAATATTTAGCTTAATTTATTATACTATATATAATAGAGGTTTATATACCTTATTTATAAATCTCAATAAACAGTAATAAATATAGCCTTAAGATCTTTTTTTTAGGACTAATATACTTATATTATTTATATAATTATAAAAAACTAACCTATAATAGAATTTATATTTAACATATACTAAGTATAAGCCTATTAAGATTTAACTATTATTTAGGCCTAAATAAGGTATAATATTAAAAATATAATATCTAATTTAATATTTTGTTCCTTAAGCCTGGGATTATTTTTTATTTATTTCATTAATAATATTTATTGTATTTATTATTTTCCTCCTGTAATAAAACTAGGGATAAATTTAGCTAATAAGATTATTAAGATTATTAACTAATATAAAATTCTTATACTTATATATATAAAAGTAGAGCTTAAGTATATATTATATATATATTAATTATCTTATAGGCTAATTTTATCTCTTTAATTTAAAGATAAGCTTTCTAATTTAGGAATAAAAGCTTAGAAATAAAAGCTTTTAAAGTATAAGTTTACTTTTTATACCTCTAAGTATATATTAGATACTAAATATAGACAAGGGTTATAAATATTAATTTAACTAGAAATAGGATAATAATAAAGATATACAACTCTCGCGCTCCCAACACGCCCCCCCAATTTGGGGGTATTCGAACTCGATTTTGACACCAATTTGTTCTACTCATCAAACTTAATAACATACTAGATTTTTATTTCAAATTACCCCTTTGTTGTCAGTTGGGAAGACCCCAAAACCCCCCGTGAGCCGGCAAAGAAAATTTTTGTTTTCCCTCCCGCTACGGGAGCCCAGTCAAACCACCCGTGCAAGGGGTGGAAGCCGCGCCATAGACCTTCCAGCCGCACCACGCCACACTGGTCCCTGCACAACAGTTTTATAGTGAAAAATATAGCACTATAGAGTTATATATAGTTGATTAGAACTTCTAGTCATTATATATAATTCCTAT
>NW_013562600.1:0-13260 GCF_000968595.1 Rasamsonia emersonii CBS 393.64 | reverse complement strand
TTATATATAGGTATAACTACTTGTAAGAGAAATATAAGGTTAATATTATATATATTGCTTTTTAGATACCTATTTTTTAATTTTACAAAAATTACACTGTATTTTATGTTATTCCAGTAAATAATAGAGTAGACTACTTCTGATTAATGCTGTATGCTGTAAATACTTTATAATTATAGTATATAAAATATCTCTTTAATATCTTTAAAGCTTGTTGAGGTATGAGCGTACAAAAAAACGCATTTTGTATGGTATTCTAGTGATCGGAACAACCGGGTGATCGAAACAGCCGGGAAATACGTTATTTGTATAAAAATAAACTTAAAATTTCTTACTTTAATACCTATTTAGTAGTTTTATTTTTTATTTTTTTATAGTAATAAAAAAGCTTTTATTTAAAAAGACTTATAAAATTATAAAAATCTATAAAAAAATTTAAGCTTAAATCGTTAAACTAAGTTATTAAAAAGCTAATAATAATTATATATAACTTTAAATCTAAATAAAAATATTAGCTTAACTAGTTATTAATTTATAATTATATAAATAAAGACTAATATAAAAATGAAATATAATAATACGAATATTATAAAGATTTAGAATAAATTTTATAAATAATTATATATCTAATTTTAAATAAATATAGTATGATAGGTTTTTAAATATATTTTTAGTTATAATTTAAAAATTAATAATCTAACTAGGTAAATTAATTTATATTATTAATTATAACTAAAAACTAATAGTTTTTAATTTATAAATCTTTATATAGTATTTTTAATAAAAATTATTAATTTTAAATATTTTCATATATTTAAAAATCTTAAATTTATTTAGATTAAAGTTAATTAAAAATAAAATATAAATCATGTTTTATAATAGTATATAATTATTTTAGAATAAAATAATAAAATTTAGAACTATATAAGTATAATATTAAAAACCCTTTCTAAAATAATAAAATATTTTATAATTATAAGCTTATAATAAATAGAGATTAAAAATTATTGAAAAGTTATATTAAATATCATTTAATAGTACTTTTTCTTTAAAAATTACTATTAAAATATTATAAAGAATACGAATAATATACACCTTAAGTATATTAAAATAGTATTAATATAAAAATATAATAAAATAGTTATCTAAATAGTCTAAGGCTAAATTTTAAAAGATTAAGATCTTAAAATACAATATTATAAAAATAATTTTATTTTTATTTATATTATTATTTATTACTACTCTTTTAAAACACTACTATCTCTCTAAAATAAGCTATAAATTAGATATATATATAATAATAGTAAAATCCTTAATCTAGACTTTACAATATATTATAAGCCTTAGGAAGCTCTAAGCCTCTGAAAAAGATATAAATATAACTATTCTAAAATCTTAATTACTTTTTGCTATTAAAAATACCTCTTTTTATAGTTATAAATATAGCTAATTATCTTTATAGCTACTATAATAAATTAAGATTCTTTTTGAATAATTATAATACTAGCTAACTTAATATTATAAAGTATTTAGTCTAAACTCTCTAAATATTTATAAATAACCCTCTAAATTCTAGGTAAAACTTCTTTATTATTATATTAGGTCTTTAGCCCTTTAATAAGTATATTATTTAAATAAATATTATAATTATACAATATCTTATCTTTTAAAATCTGCTTTATAATCTATATAAATTCTAGTACTATATTATATTAATCTAATTTTAAGGAAATCTTATCTACTATATAAGTCCTAAAGGTATATATAAAAGGCTATTATATCCTTAGACTTTTTATTAAAAGGGACTTTATTATATTTAAAAAAGAAATCTATTAAAGAAGATTTTTGTAAAGGAATATATATTAGTTTTTATCTACTAGTTCTAATAAAGAAATTTAAAAGGATTAAAAATACATATTATTTTAAGTTATATATATTCTTATGCTAATTTTTTAGACCCTAATTCTTATACTAGGATAATAAGCTAGATAAATTTTTAATAAATATAAGGCTATATAAAGGAATATAATAATTATATATTAAGAAAGGCATTAATATCCTCTTATATAGCTTCTTCTACTTCTTTTTATATAGGTAGGTATCTAGAAAGCTTATCTATAGCTATATTCTAATTACTAGGTATATATTAAACTATAAAATTAAATAAATAAATCTAAGTAATCTAATAAATTATAATAGATCTAGGTAGATCTATAGCTATATAATTTAATTAAGCTATAAGTATCTTTATATCTATTTTTAAAATAAATCCTATAAGATAAGAGTAGAACTTCTTTAGTAACTTTAATATACTTTCTATAGAATATTATATTTCCTCTTTATTATTAGCCTAGATTCTACTCTTAAATTATAATAGATATCATTTATCCTTTTTTAATTATATTAAAATAGCCCCATAACCTTTATTATAATTATATATTTAAAGTAATTTTAGAGTGATAAAAGAGCTTCTAATAAAAAAAAGAAATATAATACTTAATTAAGGATAAGTATTAGTTAGAAGAGTCCTTAAAAATTACTTAATTTTTAATAACCCTAAAAAGGCCTAAAGGGATAAGTACTTTAGAGTTTTATTATTTTAATACTATATAACTCTTTATTTAGGATATTTTAATAAATAAAGAAGAATATACTAATAAAAAGTTATAATTTAGTAAAGAGGAAATAAATTTTAAGGCTTTATATAAGGAATTAGGGTATTAAAGATAAAAAATAATATATTAAAAAATAAAATATTCTTTTTTACTTATTTCCTTTTATTCTTATACTTATAGCTTTACTTTAGTCTTGCCTTTGCTTTTTATTTTATTTTTATTTTAGACTATTATTTAAGAATCCCTTTACTCTAATCTTTAAAAACATATTAATATTAATATGCCCCTAAAGGGCTCTATATAATATGGTTAAGGTAGTACTCCTTAGTAGAGTTTTGCCTAGTTATACTAAAAGGTAATAAATATAAATATAGAGAGGGCTTTATTTAGAACCTAAAAAGAATAGTTATTATAGGTTATATAGTATCCTATATAACCTATTATAAAAGGAGGCAATATTAATCTAAGAGCATTAAGCCTATTATTATTAATATTAGGAGAGGTTACTAAGATTATAAAAGAAATTATAGGATTAGCTCCCAAAGGGTATAATTAAATAGAAAATAATATAGGAGATAAACTATTATTTATATTATAGAAAGGTACTATATTATAAGAGCCAGAAATATAATCTAGGAATAGCTGGTTTAGATTAGAGAATAAGTACTATTAATGGTATACCTACACCTTTTTAATAGCTATCTATTAATAGACTAATAGTACCTTTTATTAGAAATAATGAAGATACATTAACCTCTACCATAGCTATTTTAATATTATTACCTATTACCTTAATAAAGGCTGTCCTAACTACTAACCTAATTCTTATAGACAGAAAAGGGTTCTAAACCCTAAATAAAGCTATAAATTACTTTAGGCAGTATCTTTAAGATACTAGTAATAAAGAATTATATAAGGCTTTATATATGAAAATAGTAGTAATATTATTAGTCTAAGCCTAAATATAGTAAAATAATACTCCTATTAATTAGTTTATAAGATTTATTAAAAAGTAGGTAAATTTTAAATAGCTAAAAGCTAATAATAAAGAACTTTAAACTAACTTAAGAGAGCTACTAAATATATTAAGGAGAATTAAAAGAGTACCTAAAGGAATTAGGAATATATAAAAGGAGTTTAAGGAGAAGATATTCTATTATATTTATAATTAATATTAGTAAGGAAAAGCTTTATATATTATTATAATGTCCTAGTAATAACCTATTATTTAGAATAAGAGAGAGTATATAAGATAATTAATTTGTCTATTATAGAGTATCTAATAACCCTGAAAAAGGTAGATATTAGCTCCTTTAACTTATTATAGTAGATATTAAAGAGCAAAAGATTAACTAAATAATAAGTTAAAGATTCTAATAAAGGAAGAGCTAAGTTAGTTTAAACTAAAGAAAAATAAACTTAGCTTTTATTATACCTCTAGACTTAGAGTTTATTCTAGATTAAATAGCTAAGAAAGTACCTAAGCTTAGTAATAAAGAGTAAAGAGTATAAGTCTATTATTTAAATATAGATCCTTAAGGCAGCTTATATAAGGTCCTTATATAAATAGGAGTAAAAAAGGTCTATTAAACCTTAATAATCTATATAAATTATTTCTTAAAGGATAATACCTTAAGAAGATAGGAATAATAATATAAAATAATAAATAATAAGTATAAAGTAAACCCCTAATAAGTAAAAAAAGCAGACTATAATTATTAAAATAATAGCATACTTACATAAACTAAATCTAGATATACTATATACTTTCTAGTATAGACTTTATAAATTTACTTTTAAGAGAATAGTAAGAGGTTTTATAAAATAAAAATATTATATAGGTACCTACCATTAATAATTTTTATTATTAAGAATAACCTAAATATTTTATTTACTACTTAGGCTAAATAATATAAATAGTTAACAGAATAATAGCTATACCTATAATAGTTTAGAGTATTAAAAGAAGTTGTAAGGTATTTAAGCTAAAGAGATTTTTAATTATATTATAAATTAGGAAAAAAATAATTAAAAGGCCTTTAGTAATTAGCTAAGTAATATTATTCTTTAGTATCTAATATTACCTCTTTAGAGATAAGGACTAGCCTAAGAGATAATACTAGTCCTATTATTTATATATATAGTAGTAAGGGGAAACCCTTAATAACTAAAGGTTCTAGGAGCTAGTATAATTAAAAAGAATACCTAATGCCTAAAAGTAATAACCTCTAATAGTTATACTAGGAATAGGAAAATAAAGGCTAAAAAGGAGATATAAAATACTTTTTTTATATCTATTTATATACCTTTTATAGGCGCTATTATAGAAGTATTATAAGGCTAGATTAAATAGAAAAACCTATAGTTTTATAAAAACTTAATATACTCTTTTATAATAAGTTATCTAAGTTTTAAAGAGTAATTAACTTATATTATACTTACTTTAAGGCCTTTATTAGAATAGAAGTAAATAGGCTAAGTTTAAAATAAAAAAAGAACTATTTAAAGAGTAATTAGCCTTTTAGCTTTTAAAAAAGAATAATAAATATATTAAAAAACTATATAATAGTAAGAGACTAAGAGTAGTAGAGTTAGAGGAGATTAAAGAGGAGGAAGAGTCTAAATTAGGAAGTAATAAGAAGTTAGATAAAGAAAGAGTTTTAAAAAAGGAGTTAGATAAGGAATTAATATAAAATCCTAATAGTCTAACCCTTTTAAGCTAAAATAAGTCTAGTTTAACTAATATAAGGCTATATATTACCTTATATAATCTTTATTGAGATTATTATTATAGAAAGTACTATAGATAGTTAAGATTAGGTTATTGATATAGATAAAAAAATTATTTTTATAGTTCTAAAGCATATTATTCTTTTTTTACTAGATTACCTATATTACTTACTATTTTCTTATATTTAAGTAAAAAGTTCTTTATAAGTTTCTTTTTTACCTTTATCTAGTTTTATTCTTACCTCTTATTAATAAGGATATTAATATTCTAAAGGGGGGAGGGAAATATAATAGGGAAGTATATTATATAATTATTTATTAATTTAAACAGTCTCTTTACTTAGTTAAATAAAATAAAAAAGAAGTTTTTTCCTTCCTTTTTAGATCTTTAGTTTTATAATTAGCTTTACTTAAAAAGAGCCTTAATTAAGGTATTCTAAGTTTTAAATCTATCTTTAGTGAGGTTTACTTTTAGTAATAAAAGAGTCTTAAAAACTTTTACTAGAGTAAGATTTTAATATCTTTAGTAAATCATAAGGGATTATTACAGAATCCTGGTTTTCTTCTTAAGGCTTATTATATAGTAATACTATACTAATTCTTTGGCTTACTCCTGGCTGGAGCTTTTAATTGAAGTCCCTTTCAACAGTAGGAGTATAATTAGAAGTAGTATGTTATTAACTATCTAAATAAGAGTAATACAGTAGATAGAGTTAGCTAGTTACTAATCTGCTAGTTCAGAAGTCATATAATAATTATATAATATAAGCTTAAGGCAGGAACAGAAGGAAGAATATTTTTCTAATAGATGCTAAGACTAATATAAATAGACTAGTAGACTTCTATATAGATAGTTTTTATAAACTTCTGCAACCTTCTGCACCCAATGTTATCATAATTGTAGATTTTCGCCAAATTAATATTATATTAAAAGGTATCTTTACTAGGTCTTTTATAAAATTATTTTTATAGATTTATTATTAGAATTATTATCTTTTTATATAGTACCTAAGTTATTAAAGTCTAATATATAAGGCTACTCCTCTTAGAAGTAAATGTTTAAAGATTAAATAAACTAGTTATTAAGGGTTAAGAGATAATAAATATAATTATCTTTATATCCTAAGAGCTATATATATAATAGCCTTAAGTCTATAAGCTTTTTAAGGACTATAGGAATTCTAGTTTAGAGATAGCCTTAAAACTTTAGGGGCTATAAAACTATTTACTCTTATATTACCTAAGGCTTAGATTAAAACTATATATTTATTAGTAACTAGCTAACTAAGTATAATAAAGCTCTTTTTCTCTTACTTTAATAATTTTTTAGGTTTAATCTATATAAAGTTAATAAGTATCTACTTAAAATAAGGACTTTTCCTAAGCTAGTTTATTTCTTAGCTAGCTAGTACAGAGGAGGGCTTCAAAAGTTATTGCTCACACTAGTAAAATAGCTTCTAAATGATCTGTAAAATACTAGCATCTTATATAGTCTATGTTTTTTAATTTAGAGGTAGTTATCCCTAACTCTAGTTAAAGGGTCACTAATATTTAGGGGCAGCTCCCCTAATCTACCTGCCATTCTTAACTAGAATTATAGGTATGCTGACTAAGCATCATTACCTCCTGTTACAGATAAAATACCACTAATTTGTTAGCATGTGCAATAACTTTTGAAGCCCTCCTCTGTAGAGTCTTTAGGTTCTTTTATCTTTACCTTTTCAAATACCTTTATAAAAAAGTAATTCTATTAGGTGTAATTAAGATAACTTCTAAATAGTTTATAATCTATAAATAGTAATCTATAAAATCTTAAAAGGTATTATTAGCTTTTAATACCTCTATTATAATTAGTTATTAAAGCTTAAGTATAATCTTTTAATAGAGCTCTTTTTTCTAATTATTTATATTAACCTTAGCTTCCTTTATTAGATAAAGGAACTTAATAAAGAAATTATAGAATTTATTACTAATTTTTATAAAATTTAAAATTTATATTTAATATTAATAAATTAATTTAGGTTATAAAAGAGTTATTTTAAATATTTAAGTATATTATCTAAGTCTTAATACTAATTTAGAGCTCCTTACTTAGATATTTTATATTTACTAGCGTCCTTTTTATAATAAGAAGCTATATAAATATATTAAAAAGAATTAAATAATTAGTATTATATTAAGCTTTATTAGTATAAGCTAGTTATTAAATTATAGGTTCTTTCTATTAAATAACTTTAAAGGGTTAAGAATCTTTATTAATTTATAATAGAACCTTCTATCTATATATTTCTATCTAAAGTTATAATATAGTTATCTTAGTAATTCTAATAATATATTAATTATATTAAGCTATTAGATTTTTAATTTTATATTCTTCTCTTTAAATTTTAGTCCTTAGTAAGAATAATACCTTTTTTTTTTCTTAAATATAAAGCTATTCCTTAGCTAGTTTAATTTTAAGATTATCAATTATATTCCTCTGCTTATTATTAATAAAATAGACTATTTCTTAAAGTTATTCTAGATTAGTATAGTAGTAGTTTAGGAATTTATTATATTCTACCTCTTATTTACCCCTAATTAAACTAGAGTATTAGGAAGGTTTTAAGGTTAATTCTTTAACTATTAGTTATATGACTTATACTGTTATAGCTTATTATTTCTTTAAATCTTAGGATTTATTTATTTAATTAGTTCTTTTAATTTAGGTAAAAAATGCTATTAAAAGGCTCTATATAAGTTAGTAATACTAATATATAAGGCTTATCTCTAACTACTTTAAAAGAAAAAAGATAAAAGGGAGCTTAGTCTAATATAATAAACCTAATCTCTAGATTACAGTACTAGGTCATTAGTTTCCATCCACCCCTCCTAAAATTGTATCCTCAAAATCAACCACTTATTTTAAATCTATATTTAATAAAATATAGCTCAAACATTAAATCCTAAGTAATTAAAAAATATATAATTTATATATAAATTTAAGGGTTTTAAAGATGACCTAACTTTAATCCTATATTATTATATAACTATAGAAGTAATAAAAAATTTAGATATCTTCTAAAAATATATTTTAAAGATAAAAATATATTAAACCTTAATATAAAGTTTTATTAATAATTAAGTTTATTTAATTATTATTTTAATTTAAATTTAGTACTAATTATTATGAAGCAAAGCTTATTTATAATAATCTAAGAAGGATAAGATACTATAAATAGAAGATTTAATAATATTAACAAGAATCTTTAGTTATTTATAAGTAGTTCTATTTTTAAAAAGAAATAAAGCTATTATACTAATAGTTATGATATAGAGTATAATCTTCTTTTTAGATTATAGGTAATTATATAGTATCTAGTAAAAGAAAGTCTTCTTTATACCCCTAAGGCTATAAAGGAAGAACTATATTATAGTAAAGCTTTTCTATATTTATTAAAAATTTTAGTTATAAGCTATATATTAGTATTATTAAGTAAAACCTTTTATTAAATGGTTAATTCTAAAGTAGATTAGTTATAAGCTAGTTCCTAAGTAATATAGAGATTAGTATCTAGATTTTAATAAGCCTAATTATTAATAAATTAAAAAAGGTTAGTCTTTAAATTAGTAGTCTTTATTTTATAAGTCTTTCTAAATAAAATATGTTATAATCTAAGTCTAGGTATTATAAGTTAAGAGGATATTAAAGACTAATTATAAATTACTTAAGTTATTATAAATATTATTATAAAACTAATTGTAGATAATATAAGTATTAATAAGACTACTATATATTATAGTAAAGACTAATAGCTATTATAAATACTATCCTATTTATATTTTATAGGCCTTTTAAAGTATAGCTCCTACTTATTTTCTTAAGTAATAATCCTTTAAATATAATAAGCCTTTAAAGTATTATATATTGTATTATTTATTATTTAGAGATCTTTAAAACTAGAGGGACTAAATATAATAATATAATAATAAAGAGGTATTAGAGGTAGTAAACTTCTTTTTAAAATAGTATAATAATATAGATATAACTAATCTAGTAAAAAGGTTTTTATTAAAGGAACTATTACCTCTTAAGGACTTAATATAATTAAATATTAAAAGCTAATAAAATTAAAAAAAATTAAAAGACTTACTTTTATATATTTTAAAAAATTAAAAAATCTTAAGAGATATTTTAATATATCTAGATTTAATATATAATATTTAAAAAATTTTATTAAGAGGTATTTTCTATTAATTAATAGCTTAAAGATTATTATTTATAATAATATCTATTTAATAAGTTATATCTATTAGAGAGATAAACTATTAAAGGCTTAAAGGATTATTTTTATAAATCCTAAGGTTATCTTTGTAAAGTAGTAAATAATTACTATAGAATCTTAATAATATTATTATATATAGTAAACCTTTTTATAAAAGATAGTAAAAAATAATGTAATTAATAGTATTAAGATCCTCTAAATCTTATAATTATACCTAAAGGTCTTAATAGAGTTTAATATAAATTAGAAGTACTTTAAATAGCCTATCTTAATAGCTAAATACATACTTATAATAAACTATTAAAATAAGGAGGCCTTATAATAGAGAGAATATTATATATATAAAGAAACTAATAATAAAATGCTTAGATAGTAATTAAAATATAGATAAGGTTTACCATATTAAGTAAGACTTTTAAATATTATTATATTAAAAGCTAATATCTTTTATTATATAATAGAGTATATAATATAGAGGTAGGTAGAATAGATACTAATAGTATATGTATATTAAATAATAACTATTATACTATTAGATATTATTTAATCCTTTATTAATATAATAGCCTAAACATTATTTATTAGCTTATTTACCTATATAAATTAAGGTAAAGCCTAATATAGATAAAATTAAATATTTTAGTAATTTAATTATCTTTATTTATTAGGAATTTTAAGAATAAAAGTTATTAGTTTATAACTTCCTATTTCTAAAAATAGATTATAAGTTTAGCTATTAATAGGATTAGAGATAAGATTTAACTAGGGGATTAATTATAAAAACTTTTATAGTCTAATGTTATTATAAGATCTTATAAGCCTAAATGAATATTTAATAATAGAGATTCTACTTATATAGGAATAGATTAAAGACTTTATTTATTAAAGGGAAAAGTAATTTTAAATCTAAATTTAAAGAGTCTTATTAGGGTTAAGGAAGTATAATTAAGTATAAATTAGGATATTACTATCTAATAGACCTTGAAAATAATAGATAATACCTTAAAATCAAAATATATAAGTACTTTATTAATAATCTAGTTAGTTATTTATCTAATAGCCTCTAAATATATAGGCTAAAGATAAATTAATTTAGTAAATATATTTATAGAATCTCTTTATTAAGGATATCTATAAAATAAATAATTTATAAAGAAGACCCTTAGGCTTAAGGGTTTATTATTAATCTTTAATTATTAAGCTACTATTATTATAATATATAGTAAACTAATAAATATTTAATCTATTTTTAAAGATAATCTTAGTCATCTAATAAAGAGTACTATATAAAAGATATTTAATCTTTATTTACCTTAACTTTAATAGCTTTTAATAATAAATAGATAAAAAGCTAAGAGTACTAAAATAATATTATAGGCTATTTAGACTAATTAATTATAAAAGATTTAGTAAGTATAATAATAGTAAAATACTTACCTTAAAAAGGGTCTTTTCTATAATTATTATATTTCTTAATAAAGGGAATTAAGTTATTAGAATAAAAACTCTATTAAGAAGTATAATAGTTAGTATAATATATATAATATTAAAAGGATCTATTAGAATAAACTAGCTATATTCTTATAAGGCCTTAAAGTAATAATAGGGTAATTTATATCTAGATCTTAATAGGCTATATAATAATAGGTATATTAAGAATAATACTAAGAGGCTAATAGGTTAACTATAATCTTTATATAGCTTAGAAGCTAGAATAGTATTATAAGAATCTTTATTTTAATAAACTATATAATAATTAATATATTAAGAATAGTATAAAGAAGTAGGTATAAGGTAGTTATAGTCTTTATAGAGCTATAGGGCTGAAAAGGCTTATTTAGACTTACTATAATAGTAAGATATATAATATATAAGATATTACAATACATCTAAGAGGTAGGGATAGGAGAGTAATAATCTAGATATGATTAAGTTATAAAAGGCCGATATTAAGTATTATTATATATATAAAATATAACTTATTCTAAGACTAAAGAGGGAGTAGCTAATTGTAAAAATAATAGATATTATTAGTAACAGAACTTATAAAGTAACCTATATTATAGATTAAAATAACTATAAATATCTAAAATAGGCTGGGGAGATAAAGGATATATATTAGGTTTAATAAGAAGGAATATAATAAGTAAAAGGCAAGATATTTAGAGAAAATAAAAAAGAAACTAAAGAGCTTTAAAGAGAGATATATTTTTAGACTAATGAATATAATTATTATTAAAGCTTAGAACTAATAAGAAAAAAAACCTAAAAATAAGACTACTATGTATTATATAAAGAGAAAGAAAGATTTATAAAAAACTATAATTAATTAGTACTAAGTTATTAACTATACCTATCCTAAAGAGATATAAAAGAAAATAATTATTAATAGCTAAACTATTATATTTATACTAAATTAAGATAGGACTTTATAATATATTCTAACTTCTATATATATAGTATAGTCTATTAGTAGTAGTATTATTAGTAGAGAAAGGAAGTAAAATTGCTAACTATACCTATCTTAAAGAAGAGGAGTAATAGAATAGTATATAATAGGTTAATAAGGAAAAAGGAATAAATTAAGGAACCAATAAACTTATTATAGCTTAAACTACTAGTAAAAGTCCTATTATATTACCATATAAAGGACCATCTTATTGTTATAAAGGAGTTACTAAAGGGATCTAAAGGATTTAATAGTACTACTAGTAAATTAAATTAATAGCTTTTATATTAGGTAGATTATTATATATTTTCTAAAAATAATAAAGAGGGAATTTATAAGATAACTAGAAGATATATATAATAATATATAAAGTATATATAAAGGTATAAGAAATAATAAATAAGGAACAATAGATATAGAGATAATAGGGGAAAATAGAGGTAAGAATAATAGAGTAATAAATAGATAGAGTAAGAGGGAAGATAGTAAAGCTAGGGACTAGAAGTAAATAAGATATTTATAGAAAATATTTAAGTAGATCACAAGATCACAACACATCTGACACTAAGAGGCTATACACATAAAATCAATAACTTTTATATAAATACGCAGCAAAATATATTTTCCTTTATATAGTAGGAAAATATATATTTTTACTTCTTTATTATCTAATATGTAACTCTACCCCCTATTATATATACTATTAAGGCTAATAATATATTATTATAATAGGTAATAAATTAAAAAAATAACTAGAGCTAGAGTTTAAAAAATTAATAAGATTATAAGCCTATATAATTAACTTTTTATAGGAGGTTAAGTAGCTTGAGGTTATTATAAAAAAGACACTTCACTAGAATACCCATACAAAATGCGTTTTTTTGTACGCTCATACCACAATGTCTATATTATATCCTGGCCTTTAATTTTAATCAGATTATATATAGGTATGACTACTTGTAAGAGAAATATAAGGTTAATATTATGTATATTGCTTTTTTAGATACCCATTTGTTAATTTTACATAAAAATTACACTGTATTTTATGTTATTCCAGTAAATAATAGAGTAGACTACTTCTAATCAATGCTGTATGCTGTAAATACTTTATAATTATAGTATATAAAATATCTCTTTAATATCTTTAAAGCTTGTTGAGGTATGAGCGTACAAAAAACGCGTTTTGTATGGGTATTCTAGT
>NW_013562601.1:0-15449 GCF_000968595.1 Rasamsonia emersonii CBS 393.64 | reverse complement strand
AGACGCGTCAGACCGTATCTAGAAGCAGTAGAAATGGTAAGAAATGAGTGGGTTGAGCCTAGTCTAATGTGACGGATCCAATTCCAGGCAATAGAGCAGTTTCTTATCACTAGGAGCGATCTAAATTACAAGAGACTAGGCTGGGAGGAGAGGAGAAGAAGGAAGGGAGCCAGGTCGCTAGCGAGGCGATTTATGCAAGTATTCTGCCGTACCTATACCTCACCGCTTTTCTCACCGCTCACGTGACGACAGGCAAGTTGAATCGTCACATGCTATAAGGAAATTGAGCTTGTTAATATGGTTGATTCCAAGCTGCATGTTCTCCTTAATAATTTGTCTATATAAGTGCTCCAAAACCAAAAAACAACCAACATTAAGAGGTTAAAGAAGATGAGATAAATGCAGTAGCATACAAATTAATATAACCTTATTCTGGCCACAAAGACAATTAAATTAAGGTGTAAGATAGCTACTATGCCCATTAAGGACTAGTAGCCAATAAGTGCCCTTTGTATGAGGATTTGTATATAGTATAAAGAGATTTTGAAGCCATAATAAGCCAATCTTATCAGTAGTCTAGCTGTTAGGACTAATCTTGATTCTCTAATTAATTAGCAAAGGATTTGCCTTATACTAAGCCTGTTAATAAGTCTTAGCTTTAAAGACAATATATAGTAGTAAGGCCCAGCTAGTTGAATTGACTGCTTTAATGACTAATACCTATTTGCAATTCCTAGGCTATATGAGGACTAGATAACCTGCTATTTCTGCCTAGGTTACTACTTTGGCTGTAGCAATTAGGCCCATAGCAAAGCTGGTCTCATCAAAATTATAAATATCCTCTTTGAGGATGCTATATTATTAAATTGTGCTTCATATATGTTCAAACTACTTGCCAATAAGCTTTAGATCCTCATATTTAGCATGTTAATAATTATACTAGCAGGAATATTGCGTTTTTAGCTTATCATATTAATTAATAAAGGTAGAAACCTAATTCTTCCCTATAGAGACTTGGGTATCTAGTCCTAGGTGTTCAAAAACCAAAATCTTAGCCATCTCTTATATAGAGGCTGGCCAAGGAGATGCGCCTCTTTGATCTATTGATAGAATCTACTGTACAAGTGTATCCTCTTCAGTTTGTGTTAATTTATGTTAATGATATTGTTTCTCAGCCCTCATCGTGACACTATGTAGTTTGTTTTATAAAGTAGTAAAAGGAATATCATATAGACGCAATGCCTTTCAAATAGATATTGGATTTTCGCGTTTTTTGATATCAGAAAGAGCCATTAAGATTCTGTCTTCTTGCTCAACTAAATTTCTTGAATTTGTACGCGCTTTTGGTGGCATAGTGACGCGTTGAAGCTGTTCAAATTGTGTATAGAATTTGCGGCAGCGGGAAAGTGATCGGGTCAGCCGGGAATTACGTTATAATCTATAGTAATTATTATTTACCAAAGAAGCTATATTTGTGGAGTCTTAATAATGTTAAATTAATGCATTTTTTTGGGCCAACCTAATGGGTTAGTGTGACTATTCCACAGAAGCACAGCGAGTACGATTAAATCGCGTTCGGCTTGGAGATGTTTCACGACTTTCACGTCCTGCGTCGTCGAAAGCCAATCTCTTGTGTGGGACACGGAATGACTCGCTCGTCCACGAACAGGCTTTCCGGCCTTTCGCTCTGGCCCGGGGGGAACGAAATATCAAAATGCCACAAGATCCAGGCGAGAATCAGCTTGATCTCCGCGGCCGCCATGAAGCGCCCCGGACACGCGTTTCGGCCATACCCCCAATGAAGATTGTCCGGGCTTGTGCTGCTGGCCAGGTACGGAGTGACACTCTTGCCTTCTCGTTCGGCCGCTTCTCGCAATTCGAGCCACCGCCAGGGCTTGAAATCCTCTCCATCCGCGAAGATTTCGGGGTCTCGGGCGGCCCAGTACCCGGGAGTACAGATGAATGTGCCTGGGGGGATTGTGACGCCATCCGAAAGAGTAATTTTACGTCGCACTTTGCGATTGAATGAGACTAATGTTGGTCAGCTGTGTGTGTGTGTGCCAAGCAGAAAGAGGTATTGGACAACTTACGAAGGATATGATGGTTCAGCCTCTGGGATTCTTTGATAAAGCTATCGAGTCTCTTCATCCTTTTAAGGGCAGACAGATTCCAGCCGCGAGATTCGGTCAGGACCTCTTCTATCTCCTGACGAAGTGGCTGTTGGTATTGCGAGAAGGCGATGAGATCGAAAATGGCGTTGACGATTGACGTCGCTGTGGAACGAGTGGATGCAATTGCTATGAAGAGGGTCTGATTGGTTAAGAACGGAATGCTGAGCTCATCTCCCTTGTAGCTGTCGATTAGCCATTGCAGAATATCGACGTTTTTGTCGCCGCGTTGTCGATCCTTGATCACTCCCGACAGTAACTCTTGCGCGACGTCAAAACTACGATCCAAATTCTTGCGCGCCGCTGTGAAAGGGCATATCAGAGGCCTTAGAATAGCAGGGCACTTCTGCAAATTTCTGCACAGCATGCCCGTATTTACAGTTGTCTCCAAGCTCGTGCGCAGCCATTTGTCGTCATGACAAAGCGGCTCGCCGACAAGAGATTTCGCAGCGCTCCTGTTGACAATGTTCAAAATCGTTGCAGCGGCGTTGTAAAAGTGGAAGTCTGGCGAGAGATCAGTATGTATATTGGCTTTGTAGTAAGCTCCAGTGTACGACAACCTTCATTCTGGAAGCATGCGTCCAGCTCCCGTCGAAAGATATTCCCAAGATCACTTATTTGTCCCTGAATGACTTTATCTATGCTATATCAGTAACGACCTCCAAGATGGCATAGGATCCGGGATTTTTACCAAGGTTCTGAACAAGCTGGGTACGACAGACGTCCACATGCGCCGTGCTCTTCAGGATAATGTCGACGCGGTTGTACCAGCCCAAGTTTCTTTCGACGACAGCTGCTTTGCTGTCTATGTGCGAGTCTGGAAGTTTTCGCAGCTCATCAAGGTAGCGGTTGGAAAGCACCAGACGTTCCATGTCCCCAGTCTGGATCCAGTACATGGAATCCTTGTATCGAATGTAACCTTCTTTCGTCAAGTCTTTGCCATTCCTGACAAAGTCTGAGCGGGCGCGAACCAATCCTGAAATCCATGGGTTCTTTCCAACTCTGGGTGCCTTAACCCTGTTGTAGTGGTGAGAAAGAAGGCTCGAGAGAACATACGTGGTAATGAGGCCGACAAGAATGCTCTGTATAGCAATGCTGAAATTCTCCCGAAAAAGCAGCTGCATTAACGTCTGCGTGAAACCCATTTTTCTTTCTTGATTTTTTTAATATAGAGCTCTGATCAAGTCTCATGTTTGGAGACTAAATCGTCGGAGACACAAATGTTTTTATTCAGACAGGATTAGAAGTCTCTCTCAATCATCAAATTTAATGCCGCCATTTGTCCTTGTTCAGAAAAAGGTCCAAGCCACATGGGTTACCACAGTGTCGTATTTTGCAAACCCATGTGTTAATGACTCGAAGTCAAGAAGAGTCTGCATGCCATCGACGTAACAGATCCACACGTCGATGCTTCTTCATTGGAGTACTCGAATTAGAATTCTGTGTACCTATCTATGCACGTCTGTCACAATTTAGAGTGACGCTAGTGCTGCAAAATTATATATAGAGCATTGACATATGTATGTATGTATCTGTTTAGCCGAGGGGCAGGCGCTTAAGCACTGCAACCAACCCCTCTTCTTGCAGAACTGACTATTGCCCCCATCTCCTCCCCTCTCCACTTCGCGTCTTGTCTAGCAAAATCTACACCGGGGTAGAATTTTCAGAAGTAATACATTTTTCTCGAAGACTACCCTATACCATAGGGCGATTCCCCGTAAGCCCTAAAAGGGACCATCTATATACTCCGTAGAAGTAGCTTTAAATCAGAGTCTCATGACTAGGTAACGTTAATACTATATTCTATATGCTTTTCTAGGGAAAAAAAAAACTTCAAGTTTAATTACTAGCAATATTACTGCCAAAAATACTAGATTTTACTAGGGAGGCGGGAGGCAGAAGTCAGTTTTGCCGAAAAAAAAAACAGGGGTGGGTTGCAGTAATTATGAGGTGCTAATATAGCCTACATGTATGTACATACTACTTTGTTGGCTGATAGTCTCTAATACTCCGTATGATATTTGGCAGGATGTGATCCAATAGCATCAGCGTTGGTAAAGTTGGTTCAGTTGGTTCAATTAATTATTAATGATGGACGACGTGCCATGTAACACAGTAATCGCAATCCTGCTAAGTATGATGTATGTACAGAACAGTACATCCGTATGCGTATCTAAGACAAGTTGCATCTGTAGATCACTCCCTAACCAAGGCTAGGGTGGCTTTGCCAACAACGGCTGAGGGTCACCCAGAGGGAAGGCTACTAGGAGATCCTACGGCCCCCCAAGGCCATCCTGCAGTTCCTAGCAGACACGACGGTTGGATGCCCCTTAGGGGAAGCAGCTCGGGCAGCCGAGAGAATTCGGAAGGATGATGAATGGGGGCTGGTGGCCTGGGGCGAGGAAAAGGTTCAGAATGGTCAAAGACGGGATTAGGGACTAATGGGGGCTTCTGCCCAAGAATCGGGGTCTGTCATAGCCGAAAGGCTCGCTATGGACGTTAAACTTGATTATAATAATAATAATAATAATCTGTAGATCACTCCAGAGGAGGCCTGCTCAGCTGAGACAATGAATCCGCAGTTGCTCTTATTCTTGTTAGCTAAATAGAAAAAGCGCATGGGCAAGGGCGGAGCAAGCCTCAAAATACTTTTGATGCAGTTGCATAGATACCTATACTGGCGTACCGGGGCGCTTTCTATATGATTATCTTTCCAATTGCTCTGTTTTCTAGTCGGGTAATGTTTCCAGTTTAAGCAATTTGCGAAGGCCGAGGATTAATATTTATCTGCTTGGTCAGTCACATACCTAGGGGTCCTAAGCGGTATTGATCGCAGGATGATTGTATGCAATATGACCGGATAACTGGGTTATATTAACTAGGTTATATAGATTTTATATGCTTGAAACTCGCGAATATGCATGATCGGGGGAGTTTAAGAAGAGAGATATTCCTAATCTATTCTAATACGAAATGTTCTAATCAAAGAATCCACTGAGATTTCTCCTCTCTTAGTTTAAACTCGATTTGGGCCTCCGGATCCGGAAACACGTATTCATGCAAATGCACGTTACGTGGTCTCTCCGTCGAACCTCCGGGAAACCTAAAGTCATACCGTAGTAATATATTCGAGAGAATCATCTTGATTGAGTTTCCGGCTAGAAACCGTCCCGGACATGAATACTTGCCGTGTCCGAAATGCAGGTTATTGTCGCTCGTCGTTGCAAACTGGTGTCGGGTGCTCTCTCCCGGTCGCTCGCGATTGCGCAAATGTCGGAATCCGTCGAATGTATAAGGATCTGGAGTGACTTCAGGGTCGACGACAATCGGGTAGACGGGCATCATCAGATGCACCCCCTTTGGCAGATAGACACCATCCGACAGCGTCAAGGGTTGGCGGACGGCGCGTTTGAATCCAACTAAGGAAGCAGTTTTAGCTTGGGCCTCTTTCTTTCATTGCCAGGTGGAAATCATACGTAAACTAGGCGGATTCAGTCGCTGCGACTCTCGCATAAAGCTGTCCAATTTCTGGAAATGCGTTAAGGTTTGTTTTTTGTAGCCACCCTCTCTCTCCAGCACCTCTATCACCTCCTGTCTCAGTGGCTCGATGTACTCCGGATGAGCGCACAAGTCAAACAACGTCTGTGTCGCAGCCATAGACGTAGTGTGAACAGCTGCAAGAGTTAAAATCAGCAGACGATGAGCGAGCTTATCAGGCCGTCCATCGAACTCGTTGGCGCCGTCCATCATGTACTGCAGGAAATCTTCTGGCTTCTCGTAGTTGGGATTGTTCTTCTCCGCCTCGCGTCGCTTTAGAATCAGAGGAACAATAATGCGTTGAGCCTTCTTCAAAGCCCAGGTGACCTTGTATGAAAAGGGAATAAGAAGAGAAACGACGGGCTTGGCCCAGTCGGGGAAGATTCGCAGAATAATGATCGTTTTGAATGCATTCTCGGTATAGGTGAGAGCGGTCGACAGCCATTCCTCATCTTCACACAGCGACGGGCCGACAAAGTGTCGGGCTGCAATGAACGAGACGAGACGGAGGACTAGATGGAAAGCCTTAACGCTGGTATAGCCATCTACCACTCCACGGTCAGAAGAGAACAAGTAGATGTTGAATAAAACTGACTAACCTTTGGTCGCCGGAAGCTCCTTCGGAAAAGCTCTTCCCAATACCTCTTGAACCACCGGAACATGGTGACGAAGTCTAGGCGTTAACCGGGCTTGAATCGTACGAGTATGCAAGTTCCCTTCCAGGAGGATGGAGGTGGTGGAGTAGAGGCCTTCGAAGTTCTGCAGCCGTCAGCAGTAGGCCATGACTCCGGATACCTTCGATCCCATACGTCGATGTTTGCCTGAATTGAGCTCAGCTGCTCATCAGGCATGTTCTTCAGCTCGGCTACATATTTATTTGGGATGACCAGGATGTCGTGTCCCGACAATTTGAAGATCCTATTCTTGTACTACCCATCGTTAATATTTGTACCAAGCAACCGAGTGAAGTTCCTACCTTGTCATACCCCTCATTCACAAGTCTTGATGCATTTCGAAAAAACTGCCATCTTGCCCGGATCGAGTCCTTCGGACCCACGATGGGAGCGTGGACTTGGGCGTTTCCCTCTGCACCGAATGCCAGGCACCGAATCAAAGAGGCAATCACTAAAACTGCGAAGATCTTGAAGGCGGGGTGAGAATGTACAGTGGTAGGCACAATGACCGGTGCTTCTAAAGGAGTTGTGGTATAGTTCAGGGTATCCATGTTGAATCAAACAGACGACCATCCGTCAGCATTCGTGAGAAAATTGGCAGAATGGGGGAAAAAAAAAATCCTCATCCTGTCAATCTTCACAGTAAATATTTCCCTGCTCATCCTGACAGAGTATCGGCCTCTTGTGCCAAAAGCCACTGCCGTCCAGTCCGTAATGATCATAACGGCTGCTGGTTAGTCCCCGTGGCGTTTGGCCAATTCCCTTTGCCTGCAAAGGTCCAGCTGCGAGGATCGTTGTCCCAGTCGCAGATCGTTGTGCAATCAGGTTTCCCCCACCTCCAGCGACCCCGGTAGTTGCTTTGAACGGGTGAGGTGGAAACTTTCGACCTAGCCCAGTAGCTGGCGTGTATGTCGCCGTATGTGATTTGAGAATCAAGCCAAAACAATGCATTACCGTAAAAATCACTGGATTATTCCAAAAAGGCAAGACGTTTGTTTGGGGGCGAAAATTTTAGGGCGACAGGGGGGTAACCGAGAAATTAAGCGCCCGTATGTATGCACATTCATGGATATTGATCCTGTAAACCGCCTAATTATTAGCTTGATACAACGAAACGGGCTAACAGTATGCGGGGGTATTGAAGCATTATTCTCAATTCTACATGTGGAGGCACGTCGGTATATCGTGTTTGCTTTTTTTTTTCGATTAGTAAAAACTGACTAGCTGAATAACATTCTCAGTTTCGTTATCAGCTTCGTGCGGCTGCAGCGGATATCAACGTCTTCCCCAAAATTCTCTTTCCATACCCCTGTCCGATACCAAATTTTGGGCACATGTGTGTACATGCGGAGTATATCTGTGTATGCCCACTGACAGATGATGATTTCGGGGCCGATGAGGTCCCTACAGACCTTGGCAAAATCAGTAATAGCAGCTTTAGGATCTCTAATGATCGAATCTATTGGCAATAGTTGTGCATTGCCTCCTGCGTTGGTCGTTTCGAAGGATTATTGTGATGAAGTGATCACACTTCCCGGGACTGTTCCCCGTAGATCAACCTGTCGATGAGGCTTTCTAAGGGTTTCCCACGGTATAGACTCACTAGAGATAAGAACAACTGAGTCAGTGGCACGCCCACTCAAGCTATCCAAGTACCAAGAGGAGTTCGACGAAGTAGACAACGGAGGAAGTAAGGAATTGTTCGTTATTGAACGCGAGTAAGAGTGGATACATGATGGATAAGGAACGCCCCTTTTCCCTAGGAATTCCGTCATCCTCTTGTCAGTCTTGCCAATTTCCTCCTAGACGCTTCACTAGACGACTGCCGTATTCGTCTTTATCCTTTCCCGGAGACGAAAGTGCCCCGACACGCATCGGTCTTATTTCCTTGTCCCTGCGGGGTTGTCTCATGCTGTGCGGCATTTCTACGTTGCTCTGTGGTTTTGTTGGTCAGTAACATCTACATCTGTATATCATACTGACCACATTGTTTATGCCTTTGCGATCTCCATTGTTTGCCATCCCTACCTGTCACTGCAAGTTTCTAATTGATACTCGTTTTGACTTCGGTTGACAGGATGCTGTCTACTGTGAATGACAGAGCTCGGCAAATCGTCGAGTATCTGGTGACATCGTTGGACACGCCATATCATGGATCCAGCTCCATGACCCCAACTGTCTATGATACCGCCTGGCTGGCTATGGTGTCGACCAGTACGAAGCATGACGGAGAAACACGCTGGCTGTTCCCAGAATGCTTTCAATCAATTCTAGAGAGCCAGTCTCCGGAAGGAGGATTTGGCGCGCAGAGCGCAGAGGTAGATGAAATCTTGAACACAATGGCAGCCCTATTAGCCCTCTGCAAGCATGAAAAGAACCCATCGGTGACCGGGTGCCCATCAGTGCCTGACTTGGCAAGCAGAATTGCTCGAGGGCGCCGCTTCTTGGAACAGAAATTGCAGCGCTGGGATGTACGGTCGACGGTACATGTTGGGTTTGAGATCCTTGTTCCCAATCTGTTGGACATGCTGCTCGCAGAAGGATTAGATTTTCAGTTCCCGGGTTTCAAGGTCCTGATGGCAATGAATCAACAAAAACTCGCCAAGTTTTCCCCAGCCATTCTTTATACACCCCATAAGACGACATTATTACACTCGCTGGAGGCTTTTATTGGAAAGATTGACTTTGATAAGGTCGCTCACCACCTCCACTCCGGAGCCATGATGGGTTCGCCTTCGTCCACCGCGGCATATCTGATGAACAGTTCGAGCTGGAATCCTGACGCGGAGGCTTACCTGCGCTTTGTCGTCGAGGCTGGGAAGGGTTGTGTCCCAAGCGCATTCCCTGTTAGCGTGTTTGAGATCGCATGGGTAATTGCAATACACTCGTTGACTGGAAACTAGGGTTTCTGATTTGTTTGGTAACAGGTTCTCTCGACGCTGCTCGAGTCCGGCTTCACCGTTGATCTCCTTGGAAAGAATAATGTTGCCACAATTGCAGACTTCCTGGAGACCCAATTACGGAACAATGCAGGAATCACTGGTTTTGGTGCGTTAACTTCCTCCGAGTGGAATATTCAGAAGTGTTCTGCTGATCCTCTGGAAGCCCCTGGAATTCTTCCAGACGCAGATGATACCGCAAAAGCTATCTTGTCGCTCAATCTCTTAGGCCGGCCCACAGGGTGTGAAAAGATGATCGAGTCATTCGAGGCTCAGACTCACTTCAAAACATACGATTTCGAGACAACAGAGTCGTTCAGTGCCAATTGCAATGTTCTTACAGCCATTCTTCAGTCTAAAAACCCCTCGAACCATCTCTCTCAGCTTTCAAAAGCGCTCGATTTTCTCTGCCAGACATGGTACCACGGAGAGTTGAACGATAAATGGGTAAGAGCGCCATGCGGGCACCTGTATGTATCTACTGACTGCGCGACAGAATTTGGAACGTCAATATTCGATGTTGCTCCTGGCAGGGAGCCTGACACAGGTCGTAAAACTATGGGATACTGGAGCCTTAGCTGATCTTCCACCGGATCTGATTGCACACCGCATTCCGCTGGTGACCTTCCAGATTCTTGTGCGAACCCTCAGTGCGCAATCCGAGCAAGGCTCGTGGAAAGGCTCGCCGGAGATTACAGCCTATGCACTGTTGACCTTGAAAAAACTTGCTTCGCTACCTTGGACGAAGACCCTTGAAGCAACAGTAAATGATAGTATCCTCCGTGGAACTAGATTCCTTGAAGCCAACGAAACAAAATGGAATAGGCCGGGATTCATCTGGGTGGAGAAGGTCAGCTACGGATCTGGGATCCTCTCAGAGACATATTGTCTGGCAGCGCTGCAAGCTTCCAGTGCCTACAACTGGGGCGAGAATGTCTTAAATCTGTGGAAGATCGATACAAAAGCAGTTGACAAGTTTTCCCAATTCTTTTCAAAACTGCCAATCTTTTCGCAGCAGCCAAAATGGAAGCTGCGAGCTTCTATCGTGGAAGGATATCTGTTCGCACCTTTACTCCATCAGACCCAGCCTGATATCTTTCCGAGAAAGGACAGGAGCGGTGACAAGTACCGGGAGTACATTCCTTTTACATGGACGCTGTGCAACAATGCAACGGACTTTGGCATATCAACGCAGACCATGTGTGATATGATGGTACTCTCAATGCTCAACTTTCAAGCCGACGAATATCTCGAGCAAGCCACAGAGCACCCGGATTTGAAGGGAAATTTCGGAGCTCTTAGGGCCGTTATCCGCCGACTTTTTGATAGTCATGGTCAAGATATGGAGAATGGCCACCCGAGCCACACTATCGCTCAGAGCGAGACACACCAATCCAAGTTCCTCCTCGAAGTGGAGCAGACTCTCTATCGCTTTATCTCGTATGTGTTGAATCACCCCAAGGTTTCTGGCTCTTCCGAGGTCGTACACCGCCGCATCAGACAGGAACTGTCGATTTTTCTTCAGGCCCATGTCACCCACGGCGAGGATAACACCAGACTGCGTAAGCCGGCCTCGCCAGAGAAGTTAGCGGTCTTCACCAGCGCCAGGGGTACCTACTACGACTGGGTGCGCACTACATCTGCGGATCACACGAGCTGCCCTTATTCCTTCGAATTCTTTCGCTGTTTGATTGCTCCATCTGGAGGAGATTGTTTCTCCGGTGCCCTTTCGCGATATCTCGCCCAAGATGTCTGCCGCCATCTGGCCACTATGTGTCGACAGTATAACGATTACGGGTCCATCGCGCGCGACCGCGCAGAAAACAATCTCAACAGTGCCAACTTTCCTGAATTTCATGAGCAGGAAGAAGACGGGAGCAAGAATGGCTACCCCAATGGGCTACAGACTGATTCTTCTTCCGAATCGACAAAACTGGCAGATGAGATTCGGCAAACCCTGCTCCAAATCGCCAGTTACGAGCGGGAGTGTCTCGATCTTGCGGTGCAGAAATTGAAGCCGGAGGTTGACCCGCAGACTTGGAAAGCCGTTCAGGTCTTCATCAATGTCACCGACCTCTATGGACAAATCTATGTTGTACGAGATATTCACTCTAGAATGACGAAATAGTCGACAGACCTTTGCGAATTATTTCCACGAGCTCATTTTCTGGAGCATCCAAGTGTTCAATCTTTGCTGGTTATTTTGGTTTTTTTATCACTCTTTATATTTAGTCCTAAATTATATTCCGATATCACTAGAAAGAGTCGCTGTTTCCTGCTTCCACCTCAGACAATTCCTCCAAATACAGTATGCGCATGGTGAATAGCGCTAGTTTATATAATTCTCTATATCTCTGGTTTCACAATGCGACAATGCCACTAGTACTGAGAATGCGGTCGAAAAAGAAAAAAGTAAACTCAATTCACCCGTGTCTCGTTTCACTTACCCAGTTGAATAATCTGTCTTGGAAGTTTGGAATCACCATAAACAATTCTTTTTTACCAAGTTGGTCGACCCTTTTTTTTTTAACCTGGGAACTAATTGATACTCGCATAATGTTCCCTCTTTCAACATAGTTTTTTAACCCAATGTGTGGGCTTAATTTAATTATCGATCTTTCTTTTTTCCCCTGATGGATCATCCGATTGATTTTATTTACATACACGTAGCTAACCGCATATCGATAGATGTGATGATGACTGGAAACGAACAACTCATGTCATGCTGCATCGCTTCTCTGTCCTCAGTACAGTCTGAGATATTATGCCAACATCTTACATAACCATTCATTCATATGCGCGTTACTGAAGTGCTACAACTGCCATACAATCAGTCATATTCTAGTTTTATCAGAAAATAATTTTTTTTGTCTTGTACTGCATATAATTACTGTTTTTTTTTTTTTTAAGGTTAGACACGCGTTTTGATGCGGGTGCGCGAATGACCCCTGGGATACGTTATCCATAGATGGATTGTGCCATTAATTAATTACGGCTCAACTTGCCTTCTCAGGAATGTTGGACTTAATGTCATGTGCTTGTGCTCAATTTATTGGGAAAACAAAAGAAAAAGAGAGAGAAACATTCATTAGGAATGAGACAGATACATGCTAGCTAGCTCATGCAAGGCGACATGCGACTTCCTCCTATCTATAGAGCCTTGAGTTCAAAGTACCTTGTGAACTCACCATCGTTGATCAGCTTGTCCATCTGGCCCTTCTCCAAATTGACCAGAACCTCGACCGCATTATTATCGATCCGTCTGGGCTGCAACGCGCATATGCCTCTGAGGTAGCCGTGAGGGATCCGGAAGAACTCTGCCGTGCCGGGAGATCCAAACATGGGACCCCAATCATGCTTGTAATACGGCAAGTCTTGCCACGAAGTCAGAACCAGGTCCTGTCGTGTCGTGTCCGAAAAGAGCGGACGACGGGATCCGAACTCAGGAAGAACGAAGGAGAGCTTGATAGCGTCCAGCGCGCGTCCAGCGTCTCTGCTAAAGAGCAGCGACGAGCGAATCTTGGGTGCGACCCGGCGTCCATTAGCTTCTGCAACGAGAGATTCGATCGGCATCTCGGTGACACTGTTTAGGAGCACATTTCCAGGGTAGTCATGGGAAATTTCCAGCGTCTGTCGCAGATTCACCGGGATGCGAAGACGTGAACAACGTGTCTTGTCCGATTCCCTAATGTCCGAGAGCCTCGCCCTCATGATGCACCTCCAGAGCAATGCAGCTGTGGCATCAAAGGAAGATACATAAGGCGCAGCTCCTTCATCGCCATCGTATGGGCTCGAGGCTGCCTTGAGACGGGCGATCGATCTTTCGGAAGCAGTGAAGATCGCAGAGACCATAATCTTACTACTCGAAGGTGGTAAGCCCCGTGACGCGGTAGGAGGGTCTGTGGGAGGCTTTTGAAGCCCAAGAAGCTGCCACAGCGAGCGATCCTGCAGAATCCTCTTTGCTTCTCCATCTTCAGGAGCTGTGCTGTCCTGCAGTATATCAGGGAGGCGAAGCGATAGGAAGGCTGTCGCGTTTTCGCACTGGTTCCAATGAACCAGAGGCATCTTCTCCCATTGTTCAGCTTCTGAAACTGCGGTCAATTCTGTATGCTGCTGCTGGAGCTCTTTGCAATTCTGGGCCCAGGCGCCCACGACCATGGCCCCACCAGCGCCGTCGAAGAACGCATGATTGAGACAGATGCTGAGTAGACATCCACCAGGAATGAAATTGACCTGGGCGGCGATCAGCAATGACGCCAACTTTTCGTACCCAAGGGGAGGTTCGAGTATCTCAGGCTTAAGCTGGACGACGGGCATCTCTTGTCTGCGCAGCTCTTCATATGAAAGATGCCAAACGTCCTGTCTTTCTGTCAGGTCGTTTACCCAAAAAAGCTGCGTGTCCACGACGGGCTTGTTTTCATTTGGGTAATAGTAAGTAAGCTTGAGTCTGCCAGCTCTTGGACCGGTATCTTCTCTGCTCAGTCGACCAGCGAGGTATGGTTTTTGGTGGATGGTTTGCGCAAAACCGGTCTGCAGAATGTTGGAAATGATATGTTTTTTGCTTGTATCGCACGGGAAACAGAGCACCCAACTTTGTATCACGGGAGGGAATATGCTATCCAAAGTGCTGCAATAGTAATCTTCGAAACTCGCCATGTCATGCAAACCTTCACGGGACAACAAGACTAGGGATAGACTGTAGCGCGCTTTCCGAGTCGATCACAGGGCGAGAATTGATGCAGAACTTTGCAAAAGGTGTCTTCTTGACTTCTTGACTAACTACGCCCCTTGTCACGCGGTTAGGCTGACTAAGTTACTAACGTAACTATTTCCTGGCCAAAATTAAAAGCTCTATATTATTGTAGCCAAAAGGTAAAATTAGCGTTTGCACATAAATAAAATATTAATTTTGCTGCCTTATATAGACACCACTTCTAGTCCAACTTCTTTCTTTCTTTCTTTCTTTCTTGAATCCCTGGATTTCATATTTCAACGCAACTATAATGTATCACCATACAGATATATCTATACTGGACATATGTATGTACATGCATTAGGATTTACAGAACCATCTGCCACGTAACCTTCTTCCCGCGCATCATGGCCAACACCCCCGTGGGCAAGTACCTCTTCTCGACGAGACTCAGCCCGCCGCATCGCTCGAACATTTCCCCCGCGTACATCTGCAAAACCCACTTCGTCGTGCTAGTCATCATCTTCTTTGCGGTGCCGATCTTGCCTGTCGTCAATTTGAGCTGGTCCAGGGCGTGCCGCACCTCCCGCGTTAGATGAATGTCCTCTGGCGGCGGCGTGCTCATAAGCGACAGGTAGAGGCTGTGCAGATCCTCGCTGACAAATTCGCGAAAGCGGGAGAATTCATCTAGGGACATGAACGTGTCCGGGTCGACGTCTCTGGCCCTATGGATGTCTTCGTTCGGGAAGTATCCAGAAGGAAGGCTGTTTGGGAACCCTAAAGCCTCATGAGCCCTGCTACAGTTCCTAGCAGACACTGCCATAGGTTGCCCACGGTGGGACCAGGCACGGGCAGTAAATAGGGCCCATAAGGATGATGAATGGGGGCTGGAGGTCCTGGAAGAGGCAGAACGAGAAGGGGAGGGATAACAGGGGGGGTGGCCTGTAGCAGGCAGGTAACACCCATACGGTGATAACACCAAGGAGGGCATACTTAATGCCCAAAGGCCCTGCACAGTAAGGTGGTTTGGGGCGAGGAAAATGTCTAGAATGGTCAAAGATGAGTTCAGAGACTGGATAGGGGCTGTGGCCCATGATTCGGGGTCTGTCATAGCCGAAAGGCTCGGTATGGACATTAAACTTGATTAATAATAATAAGTTTACTCTATTATTTACTGGAATAATATAAAATACAGTGTAATTTTTATGTAAAATTAAAAAATAGGTATCTAAAAAGCAATATATATAATATTAACCTTATATTTCTCTTACAAGTAGTTATACCTATATATAATATGATTTTAAAATTAAAGGCCAGGATATAATATAGACATTGTGGTATGAGCGTACAAAAAACGCATTTTGTGTGGGTATTCTAGTGATCGGAGCAACCGGGTGATCGAAACAGCCGGGAAATACGTTATTGCATTGCAGATCAG
>NW_013562602.1:0-3061 GCF_000968595.1 Rasamsonia emersonii CBS 393.64 | reverse complement strand
TAAAATACAGTGTAATTTTTATGTAAAATTAAAAAATAGGTATCTAAAAAGCAATATATATAATATTAACCTTATATTTCTCTTACAAGTAGTTATACCTATATATAATCTGATTTTAAGATTAAAGGCCAGGATATAATATAGACATTGTGGTATGAGCGTACAAAAAAACGCATTTTGTATGGGTATTCTAGTGATCGGAGCAACCGGGTGATCGAAACAGCCGGGAAATACGTTATAATCAGTATAGGCCTATTCTACATTTACCATACAACTTGCCTGGGCGCTTGTGTAAGCAGGGACACTAGCACCCCCAACCAACCAACCAGCCAATCAGGGACAACCAATCAGCGCCTCATGGAAGGATACCACTACCCGCCGGGAGGGGGTACGACTGGACTATGGCACAATCCACCTGTATTTAGACTTTAGCTACTAAGTCCTATTGCTTAGGTGATAATAATAATAATACCTAGGAGCTAGCCTACCTAAATAATATTAGTGTTACACGCTGGGCTGACCTAAGTCACAGATACTCAACTTTGGTGGTTAGGAAGGTTCACAGATCCAGACCAGGATCTCACACAGTGATCAACTCCAAGTAGTAACTGATAGATAAGTAATTGAGGTCTTTGAGTAATAATGAAACACAAGTGACTAGGTCAGGGCAACTCCTACTAGAGCTATACCATAAGGTATACCAATAGTAGTAAGATGTCAGACTACTGACCCTCCAAGTAAGTATCTTAGTAACTGATTATAATATTGAGCACAAAGTAAGATGACTAGGTACATGAGCAGAAATAATGCCCTTTTATGTTCCTTCCTGGTCATACTATTCTGTATACCTTTCCATATACCATCTTTGTCTCTCCCTTGGTCTCCCTGCTGGTATTTATATACCATCTAGTATACCATTCTTTCTCGGCTTATGGTCCTTCCCATGGTATATGCACATGTCTTAGTCACATGATCTTTAGATCCTTGTTTCTGTCTTGCGGGGTATTGTTTCATCCTGCATCGCTGTGTTGGACAGCGTCCCATTTTGTTGGTCTATAATAATTAGTAGGTATAGCTACTAGTCTCTAATAGTTTACTACTAAAATCTTATTAGTTAAGGCCTACTAATTAGATACATCTATCTTTATATTAACCCTATATATTACAATACTAAACCTCTGGATCTTAAGGGCAGCCTTTTACCTAAAGGCCTTAACTTATATACTTAACTTAATAAGCTATTCTATATCCTTAAGCAAATCTATAGTTAGGATTATATTACTATTATCTAAGATTTATCTAGCTAAGACCTTCTAGAAGGATATTATTAGGTCCTTAGATTCTTTGATTACTAATAATAGATTAATAATACGTAAGTTAGTCTTCTTTATATAAAGTTTAAGGTCTTTTATAAAGGGTTAGGATAAGAACTTTTTATTATTATATATTACTTATAAGAATAAGAGGCTAAGCTTAAAAATATATTAAAAAATATTTATCTCTAATTATAAGAACTTATAATATTCTATAAGCCTTTAATACCTTATAAAGTAATAGATATAATAAGCTAACCTCTTAAACTAGTTTAATTTTATTATTATTTACTAGTTAGGCTTATTTTTAAAATACTAAAATAGATACCTTATTATAAATAAGACCTATTTACTAATATTATAGATAACTATATCTAATACTATAAAAAGTAGCTAATTAGGCTTATATTATTGAAGAAAAGGGAATTATATATTTATTTATATAGCCTATATTTTTATATTATAGTTTTTTTAAAAAGGCTAAGAGAGTTAGAGAAAACTTTTATAAAGATCTTTAAGAATTTATATAAAAAAAGAAAAAGGTCTTATAAAAGCTTTTTTGAGACTACATAAAGACTTATTATTACTTAAAGATTAATAAAATTAAGAAGCTAATAATATTTTATAAAAACTAAAGAAGGCTATTATATTTAAAAAACATCTTTTATATTTTAAGAGTTAAAGTCTCTCTATTAGAATATAAAATTAATAATAGCTAATTATTATATTATAAAAAACTCTTAAAACTATTATTTATCCCTAATTATAAATAATAAATATTAATTTTATTAGAAAATTATTAAATTAAGGTATATATATTAATTATAATTATTATTAACTAGCTTAATAAGGATATTATTAAACTAATAATATTAAACTATAGGTTATAATTTATAATATTCTATTATATTTTTTAATAAAATAATCAGGTATAGCTATATTTAATAATAATATTAGTATTAAATAATTATAACATTACCTTAATAAAGATAAGCTTTTTTTAATTATAAATATCGTTTAAAGCTATTAAACTTTTTTAAAGAACCTTTAAAATTATTAACCCTTAAAGCCTTATTTAATAAAGGTTATAATATAAAACTATAATATTTTAGACCTTATTAAAGCTTTAATAATAATTATATAATAAGCTTAAAAAGACATAATAAATTATTTTTATAATATTATATTATAATATTATATTAATAATAGTCTAGCTCTCTTTTTAAAATACATATATAAATTTACTAAAAGTCTAAAAAACTTAATATAAAGAATACTAAATATATTAGTATTAAGATTAGATCTTATATTTATTATCTTAATACTCTATTAGGAATCTATAATATCTTCTATACCTTATTTTTATGGCTTATAGCTTTAAACTTATTACTTAATTAATATTATATAAATTATTAACTATTAAATAGATTAACGTAATCAACCACCGAGCGACGAATACCACCGAGCGACGAATTTTCGCCGCACCCACTATAATTTTGAAGCTTTTCAACCACCAATACAATTAAATTAGACTATCTAGTAGTTGAATATATAGCTATTTATTAGGACAATTCCTTATGGTATGTCCAATAGTCCCACAGCCACTGCAGCGTTGTGGAGCTCGCCGTTGAGGCATAGGTGTAGGCTCATCAAGCTTCTCATTAAGCTGCGTATCAAGCTGCTGAATGCGATTTTGGCCTTCTTGTACAGATAAAAGGGTATCATTACCTAGAATAGCACGCCTTCTT
>NW_013562603.1:0-65335 GCF_000968595.1 Rasamsonia emersonii CBS 393.64 | reverse complement strand
GTATCGAAGGCAGTACGGCTTCGTGACCTGTTCAAAGCCCGTGATTTCACCTCCCCGTTTCATCCGGTATCGGACAGTCGCCGACGACAGTTGCTGATCAAGAGCAATCCGAACCCCATCCGCTTCCCGAATCGCCTGGCAAAACACGAATTGATCTAATATCTCATCCTTCAACTTCAATTCCTGTTGGTTAAGCCCATTTAAAATGCCGAGACTGTACAAGTTCTCTGGGCAGTTCACGACTGGGCCATCCAGAGATATATTCTTGAAGGCCCCGATCCGGAATAAAAAAATAAGTATAATGTATCCTCGATAGTACTACTATAATATAATCCTCTCATGGTCAGTATTTAATGACTCTTGCCGTGGTCTGTCTAATAATTAGAATATTAGAATATTCATTTATCAATGAAGCTGCTTTCGCCAGTACAGTTGAATTTTTTTTTTTCTAAAAAAAAAATAACAGGCAGGGAAGATTTATTTATTTATACAGTTGTTTAAAACTAAATGTGTTCGTTTCTTGTATCGTACTTATATATATGGACTACTCTCATCTACTGAAATAGAATTGGATAGGCGAGTCGTCTGTTTTGTTCGATATCGTTCCCACGAGCTGTTGATTCTGAATATTCTGGTTACAAGTTAAGTATACCTAAGGTTGAAGTATTTATACTAACATAAGATGCATCTTTGCCTATAGAACGGTCCAGTCTGGTCGACAGCTTGGGAAAACAAGATATATTTACATTTTGCAGTAAACTACCTGCTGTATGTACGACTGATTTAAAATGCAATGCTGAAACTCCCTAAGCAGGTACTGTAGACTCTCTCACCAGATTTATCAGAGATACGGCCTAGATTATCATAGTCATGGTCTTGACTCTAGTATTAGTGAGATAGATACATGCTAGTTCAATCTATCCGTCTAGCTATATACGAAAAACAACAAGCAGACAAGGTATGTTACACGAATAGCACCACTGCGAGTTGTTTGGCTACCTTTTGGACTGCACCACCAGCTTCAGCAGCTTCGCAAAATCCGGCGTACCGTACCCCGTCACCGGATCCCATCCCTCAGTCGCGTTCCAGCTCGCCCCCGGAATGACGGCGCCGCCCTCGAGCGTGCCGCCCCCGAAGCGGCTCTGTCCATTGCAGCCGTCGCTGCCGCCGTGAGTAATGTCGTTCAGCGCCTTGTAGCCCTTGCTGTAGATCAGCGGGTTCAGGAAGCCCAGTACCGGCTGGCCCGCGCGCAGCCGGGCGTCGTTCAGCAGCGCCACGATGGCCGCAAATGTCGGCGACGCGGCCGACGTGCCCTCCAGCATCGTCAGCATGCCCTTGTCGTATACGGCGTAGTTGACGCCCTGCGCGGCGACGTCCGGGAATCCGCGGCCGGACTCGTTGTACAGACCCTTCCACTGGTCGCCCAGTTTGGCCAGATACGCGTCGACAGCGTCCTTCTGGTAGTCTGGCCGCGGCCACAGGTTCGAGAAGCCTCCGGACGAGAAGGTCGCTGCCCTCTCCTGCTGGCCCTGCGTCGCGCCCACGGACGTCACCCACGGACACGACGCCGGGAACTGCGGCAGGAATTGCGTCTGGTTCTTGCCGTCGTTGGACACGCAGCCTGTGCCCACGCCCGAGTCGCCGGACGAGAAAAGCACCGTCACGCCGCGGCTGCCCAGCTGCGCAAACAGGTTGCACACGGTGCGGGCGTAGCGTTCGGGAACGCTCTGTGGACAGTCGTTAGCAAGGGAAACATCGCTCGTCAACTAGTCGGCCATCCTACCTGCTCGTCTTCGCCGTACGAGGTCAAGATAACCTGCGGCAGGTCCTTCTGCGGCAGCTTGAGGATGTCCTGCAGGAAGTTCAGGTACGGCTCGTTCTGGTTGTCGGCGGCGGTGGGCTCGTTGATGTCCGGGACAAGATAGCCCAGGCCGCCGGTCGAGTACTCGGTGACAGGAAGCGGCGAGCTCAGGCTCAGGATGTACTGCAGGTCGAGGTTGGCCTCGCTGCTGTCGGCGGACGAGTTCTGGTCGTTGCGGCCGCCGTTGAACTGCACGACGGAGAAGTTCTGGCCCTGGGCCCACGGCGCCAGATAGCCCTGGAAGAGGGCCAGGTCGGCGTAGCGCGCGTACTCGTCCAGGTAGCTCGCGAAGGCGACCTTGCTGCCACTGTGCGGGTTGGCAGAGTAGTTGCCGATGTGGTAGAGGTTCTTGAGGCACGACGGCGTGACGATCTCCTGGCAGGCGAGCGACTCGTTGAAGCCCGCGCCCAGACGAGCCGCCTTCAGCGCGCGATGGGCCTCTCCAGGCAGGGGTTTGGGATGCGAGTTCTTGCGCTCCGGGCGGACGTGGCCGAAGCGCGTGGTCGGCTGGATCATGTAGATGTGCTGGGCCAGTTCGTCGGGCACGGAGTACTCGAGGGTGCGCAGGCGGCGAACATGCGTCTCGTCGCTGACATACCAGCCGAACTGCGTGTCGAGCAGTCTGTTGGCGACGCCGACAGTCGTGCGGAAGTTGATCCAGTCGGCGTCCTGCTCGATATCGCGGACGCCGGCGCGCTGCAGCCAGGCGACGACAGCGTCGACGGCCTCGTCGGACGGCAGCAGCAGGCGCTTCATCTCGTCGTGCGACTGGAAGTGCCGGCCGTAGCGCGGATGGCCAGGCGTCGACATGTCGAGCACGGCCTGCTCGAAGGCGTCGACGTCGTGCTGCTGCAGCGCGATCTGCAGGCGGATGGGCTGGTCGTCGCGGGCAGCGCGCGAGAATCGCCAGCCTGACGGCGTCGCGCGAAGCCTCTCGAGCACCTCACCGGCGGCAGACGAGGCCAGCAGCGACAGAGCCGCCAGCGACAGCAGGCTGGAGAGAATCATGGTGGTGGAGGGGTGTGTGGTGAGAGACGGTCGATGGAGATGGCTGGAGCAGGCTCACTCTAAATACTCCTCCGCACGGACGACTAACGGCGTGTCATCGTGCGCCATGAGGATCCTTGGCGTGATGGGCAGGGGCTGAAGCCTGAACTGTCTGTTACTCTGTCGATCTCTCGATCTTCTGGTGCGACTTGGCGAGACGATATTAACAAGCAGCTCCACAGAAATACGGAGTAGACAGACAAGTCAGCTGAATCAGAACTCAAAGATAAGAGAGCAGCATATAGAACTGCTGATTGGTCTCAATCCGACTCTGTCTGTACTCCATGACTCCATACAGATATGGCGAGGAGAGAACGAGGTTCCATCGCCCCACTGCCACCGTTCTAGAAACGGGATACAGTGGAGATCGCAATCTCGAGGATTCTGCTAACAGCCGACACATGCAGCAATAACACCTCCTGCAGACAAACAACGAATAATAAAGTAACCTGTCACGAGTACAGACTGCCAGTCATGATAATATTTTGACTGCTGTGCCTCAGTTTGACTGCTTGCGGGGGCCGTTTATTGCCATAAATAACCTCATCGGATCCACCGCACGGACGAGAATCCAAGACTTGCGGGGTCGAGCAATACGAGTTTGGCCCCCGGATGGCGATAAAGCTCGCCCTTAACCACCTCACTACTATGTCCTTTCTCTGAATTGCCATATTTCTCCACGAGGGACTTTACTCTGTAAATATCATACACTACTCTGTCCTCCTCTGGCTTATGCTTTTGCTGTCTCATTACCTAGGTATGTATATACGGTGATAGGTAGATAGTGGTACTGGATCTCTGGCCTATGCCTATCGTATTTTATCAATGTAACTTCGTATTTATAAATGGATAGAGTGCTTACACGCAGTACGGGTGGCGCATGTCAGCCGTGGACCCTGGAATACGAGATTCGTATTATCATAGCTGAAGCTCGTATATTTGCTGTACGGTGAGACGAGGACTTAATGTCCTTAGAGGATATGTGCATGTCCTGGTACTACTTAGAATAAAGGTATGTAGTGTACTCTACAGAAATACGTGGGTGGCTGTTACACAGGAATTAATCTCTTACCTAGTAGAATTCATTCTTTTTCTTTTTTTATTTAAAAAAAAGAAGAGAGAGAGAGAGAAAATTGCTATATTTGCTTTTTTGCTTTCTTCAAGCTACTTTCATTCGATAATACGGGGAATACATAGAAGAACTGTAGCATCGACTACTGCGCGATAAAGTAATACGGTACAGTACAGTTACCAAAAAATATTAACCGGTAGTGCTATGTATAGAAGACAATGGCGTATATAGAAGAATACAGACAATGGCATATGTAGAATACTGGCGAGATATGAGGACAGCATCTCACCTAACAACTGAGTTATATTCTGCATTGTATTACCATGCCAATGTCGAAGTACGCTACTATCTACTGTAGAAACGACACAATAACCGCCTCCGACGCCGCCACATCGACAGTAAACGACCCATTCCGCGA
This sequence comes from Rasamsonia emersonii CBS 393.64, assembly GCF_000968595.1. Classification (NCBI taxonomy): domain Eukaryota; kingdom Fungi; phylum Ascomycota; class Eurotiomycetes; order Eurotiales; family Trichocomaceae; genus Rasamsonia; species Rasamsonia emersonii. Next base: position 60,937 of record NW_013562603.1, on the reverse strand, counting down.
CTCGATGGTGGTCCCCGTCGCGGCCACCTGGACACCCCGCCCCTGACCCAGCTGGTAATCGTAGCTCAGACCGGCGACGGTGATGGACGAGTTGGACGATGCGCCCGGCGCCGTGAGGACCTCAACCTTTGCTGCTGTAAAATCTGGCAGGTTGGGAAGGACGAAGCTCGTCTGTGGCCGCTGCGTCCCGTTCATGCCGGGGTCGTACTGGTGCAGATTCAGAATCGCCAGGCGGGCCAGCTTTCCTCCCTCGTACGCCGCGTATGCCGAGTAGTAGTCGCTGCCTAAGTCAATGTTGCTGATCTGCGGGCCTGACCAGCCTAGGAATTTCGCCACGAAGATGTTGCCATAGTACGGCGGCTTGACGAGCGGCCCTGTGCCGTTGACGGGGATGGGCAGCCAGGATGCCGTATCGGTAGCGTGCCTTGGTGGAGGTGGATTCTCGTGATGTTCTAGGCAGTCAGTATACCAAGTCAGAATAACTGAGCCACGATGGTAAGGAGTCGCACCTGCGACGCGATGTACAGACAGTAATCGACCAGCCACAACGCAGAGCCAAACACGTCGGATACCCCGTGCGAGCCCTGTCCCGAGACGCTGTTCGTCTCGCCGATTGTGTACCGTCGTCCGTGCTGCTGGTGGAAGATGTTCAGCTCGACGTGTGGCTGGACGGCTTGGACGACAGAGGTATGGTTCATCAATGTTCCTGAGACTGTCAGCTGTACTAGCAGAGTAGACAGTTAGACGCACCTTGCAGAGTTGGATTTCTCGACGTCGACGAGATATACCTATAAAGTAAGAATTAGCTACGACGAAGACATTTAAAACCTCAAATTATTGAAGCTAGTATATATACCCATGCTGAGACACTTCCTCGATCCACCCATCGCGGTCATATCGATACGACTCATTCCACACGGTCCAGGGCGAGAAGAACGTCGGAGCTGTGATATTGAAGCAGCAGAACGACGGCGCAAAGAAGCGCAGACTGCGCTGGGGCGTCTGGACGTGACGAGTCCGGAAAATCCACTCATCGACATAATCGAACTGCGTCCAGTTACGCGGACGAAACCCCGAATTCGCACCGTAATCGTTCTCATTGCCCAGCTCGAACAGATGCAGTCTGTCACTGGGCAGCCGGAGCAGGGTCTGATTGACCTCGTACTGCAGGTTGGCGAGGAAGTCCGAGTCGTTTTTGTAGAAGTTCAGCCCGAAGATGTACTTTGTGTCTTGCAGGACGTTCAGCGATTCCCAGAAGGCGGGGCCGATGGTGCTGTTTTTGGGCTGGTCGAGGTTGTACGTGTAGTCCCAGGTGTTCATGATGCCTTGTTTCTGGGAGGCGATGTAGACGACGTGGTCTCTGGCAATCTGCAGGTCAGCAACAAAAAAATAAAAAAATAAAAGATAAAAATAAAAATGAATAAATAAATTCAAAAAAAAAAGGAAAGAAGATTCCTACTGTGTATTCCCGCCAATACGAATAATCTGCTCTGCACCAGTAAAATTCCGCAGATTGGCCAGAAGAGTATTCGTCAGATGGTTGGGATGGGAATAGTTTCCTATAAAATCGAAATTATATAATATTCACCAAGCAGCCTCAAACAGGTCCTACCAGCAAAATCAGGGAAAAACGCGAATTCGATCGAAAACGACTGAAAGTCTCCCGGAACCGGAGTGCTTGCTGACGCTGGAGGCGATACGGCGACAGGAAGGGTGACGGTGTCTGCCAGCGCGCGCGTTGCAAATAACACAGCAATGGGTGGGAGGAGCATCTTGCCAGAAAAAAATATCCTACACCTTTATTCTCAGTAAACTGCAAAACTAAGACAGATAGTCCGTTGATCTGTATATATATATATCGAGCAGAGTCAATAGAGTACTGCCAAAAATTGGTGGAAAATTAAGCCATTAGAGCTGGAACTAGACATTCCAGCTGTGCTTATCCTGTATGCTTATGCCAGAAATGAATAAATCTGACTAGCATGCGTTCTGATTGGATCTGATCAGTACCTGTCCGGGGTAGAAACACCGTCGATCAGCTGGCGAGCGGGGTATGCGGGGACAACAGTATGGAGTAATAGCAAGTATACACGGAAAATCGGCAGGAATACGGTCTTCATTGTTGAATACGTATGCTGCATACAACCTGTCAGAAGCTGAGTTGGAAGAAAGTCGCGTGTAAACATGGACCTATGTACGCTTCGCAGTACCCGGTTTTAGCATATATATAATATAGGGAGCACAGTTGAATAACCATGACATCCATGCAAGAAAATAAATGGCTACTCCGGAGGCTGATTTATCAACCGTAGCTCATCGTATTGACAGAATAGCCTAGCTGATTCCCAATATATATGTATATTCTCTTAGACTACTCACGAATAGAAATCGAGCAAACGAGACAGACTTGAGGATAGAAAGTCTTATTTAAAGAAGATGACTTTCCTTTTTCCTCTAAAAAAAAAAACAATCCTGTAATATAGGTGAATCGCATTATATCTGATAGCGAGTCCTACAGTCTCTCTTAGTACTACAGTTTGTTATTCTTACTAGGTATAATTTCTCACGTACAGTTACCATCCAACTACAGTCACTGCCTTCACTTCATTATGTCAAGAAGTGTATTTATTGCATTGGTATCACAGACTGAAACTCGTCTCTTGAGCTCATGCTGAACTTGCAGAGTTTGAATGCTAAATGATATCTATACTTGAGTCCAACAGATACTGTCTTATCCCCCAATCAGCCGGCGCACCGTCGTCTCAAAATCCTCCGGCTCTCGACCCAATATCTCACGCAGATGCGGCGTCACAACCGCACACTCGCCGCGGCGGATGGCATCCCACGCCGTCGCCCACTCCTTGGCCAGGTTGACGCCGTGATACGTGAGACGCGGCGCAATCTGCGGCTGCGCGGCGTACTCGTCCACCGACACCTGCTTGATACGCACCTGCTTGCCGATGAGCCGGCCCAGAATGTCGACCACTTCCTTCAGCGTCAACACCTTGGGTCCGGACAGCAGGATTGTCTTGTTCATGTACGGGAAGGCCTGCGGATTCGTCGCGTACTGCGCAATCAGCTTGGCCGTCGCCTCGCCGAGCTCCTCGCGCTTGGCCCACGCAACTCCGGGTCCAGAGCCATCATGCGGGATCTTGATCTCGTCGACGGGGTTCAGCGGGTCGAAGAAGGCCGTGTAGATGGGGAACGACTCGTGGTACAGCCCCTCGCGGATCGCGGTGTAGGTGAAGTCCCGTCGCTGACGAGCGAGCTCTTCGAGATAGGCCTCCGTCGCGAGGTGGGCCCGCATGACCAGGGCGACAGTCTCTTTCGTCAGGTTTCCGGCGAAGGCGAGCGAGGAGTAGAAGATGTGCTTGACGCCGCTGCGAAGGGCGGCGTCGATAGCGCGTCGGTGAGCCTGAAAAAAAGTCAGCCTTTCGTCAATATTATCTCTGAATATGTTATCTGCTTACCTCCGCGCGATGCTCATACTCGCAGGACGCGTACGAGATCAAAAACAGCGCGCCAATGCCGTCAAACACACGCTGCAGCGAGGCCTCGTCGTCGTAGTCGGCTCTGCGCACGACAGCGCCGGCTGCGCTCTCGGCAGCCAGCTTGTCGGGATAGCGGGCGATGAGGACGAGATTGGCGGCGGGGATGCGCGGCAGCAGATGCTTGATCGTGCTGCCGCCCAGGCCGCCCGCGGCGGGGAAGATGCCCAGCTTGGAGCCTGGCATGGATATATATTATACTATGAATTAAATATTTCTAGTGACTATAGAAAAGAAATGTCAGCAGAGAATATATCCCGTTGATGGGTGCCCCTCCGGAGAATATAATGCTGTCGTCATATCAACCAAACCAAAAAGTGGGACGAGTGGGTAATCGGGTTAAATTCATGCTTGCTGACAAATGTGCTGGACTATTCGAAACTGATCGATAGAAAAGAAACCAGAAGCCAAGTTTCATGCTATTTATTTTTTAAATTTTTAGACGTCGTTGAGATTGTCATAATATAAATATAATCCCGCAGAGTAAGCATATACCAAAAGCATCAAGAAACAACCCTGCAGAATATCATGCATATCTCATCGAGTAAGAAACGAATACAGGTTCACCTCAGTCTGGGGCAGATATGGCCAAGCTCTATAGAAGGCAAGTTTCTTCTTCCCCGCCGAAAGAAATCTTCCAAGATCGTCGAGATTACCAGCATTGTTGAATCAACAAAACCAATTCTGGCTTGTGGTGGTATAAAGCCTTTAGGAGGGCGTGCAAGGTAGCCTGAGATATGGTCGACATTTGCATCACATTCATGTAAGACAATGTGACAGCCATCATCATCCAAGACTTGCCAATGAGAGCCGAATTCATGGATGTCTATTGACTAGAGTGTCTCCGATGGTCACAGGCTTGGGGAGAGGCGGCCAGTGGTAGCGAGCCTGGACATCGGGAAGGGCAGCATGACCGCCTTGGGTAATATGCGTGCCTGCTATAGTGGTTCAAGAGAGCGCTGACACTCAAATGGGATGGAAGTTGTTGAAACCCGGTTTTCCAAACTTAGGAGGACAACAATTGCTGAAGTCTTGGAGGTCCTCCATCAGGATCTTTGCTCCTTTTCTGAGTAGGAAGATGTGGTAGCCCTCAGCGATCAGTGGCCTGGCCTATGAGTAAGTCACAGGAAAGTGGCAAAGAGGATGAGAGCAATACACAATCTCTTGCTGCATGGAGGGGGATAGCAGTGGCTCAAAAACTCGTCCAAACTGTGCAACTTTATTGAGCTTTAGGTACTCAAGTATCATGACGACCAATTCGGTAACCCGCAGCATCTTGCAAGCAATCCAGTAGGGAACTACAATATAGTTTGACTGAGTGACTTGGTGGCCTAAGAGAGTCTCATGGGAGCCTTCCCAACTGGTCCTCTGACCAACAGGGAAAAAAGGATAGAAGATTAAGGAAAATACTTACACCAGAGCTACGTTTTGTAGGTGGCCACTTTGATATAGTCGATACCGTGTATCCGAAGAAGTTCATAAGGAGATGTGTGAAGTCGGAGTGAACGCACATGATGGCAATATGCAATATGATGTCTTGGCTACAGGAGCACCTCTGATATTGTGCAAGGAAAGATGCTAGTCGCGCTTGACGAGAAGGATCGAAGCTGGAAAAGTCATGCCAGCATTCGGGCGGTACCAAATCAGTTGCCTTGAGCACAGGAGACACGGAATTAGTGCTTTGAGGTATCACCTACTACAATTGTCAGCCAGAAGAGCTTCATAAATCAAATTATTCCACAGGCCAGACAACTTTCTAACATAGTTCCCCGTTTCTGCCCTCTCTCCCAGAGCTCAATATGAGCCTTAATTGGTCCTACCCAATCATCTACCTCAACAGCTTGCTTGATCGTCCTGTATAGCTCTTCATCTGACAGTGAATCTTCCTCGAAGTATTCTTCGTCTTCAGAGTCATCTTGACCCTGCCTGGCTTTGCCTTCGGAGTTTCCGAAATCTCTAACCAGCTTGTCGATACGCTGCTTACATTCTGGTGTAAGCAATAGAGTGTATAGGCAACAGAAGCACAGTCCAATGACCTCATCTCGCCATTCAGTCTCCCTAGGCTTCGTAAAGCTTCCAATTTTCCATATCCATGAATCAGGATCGAACACCCCGGCTTCAGAAGTGTCTCTGTCAATCTTTATCTTCGCCAGATGCCAAAGCTGTTCTTCCAACCCCATCATCCCCAGACAAGTGAACAACTGCCTATGACACCACGAAAGAACAACGAACATGCCCCAGATATAGAGCTGGAGGGACGTCGGTTAGCGGAAGTCGAACGATCAGCTGTACAGGCAACTCTCCTATCCCAAGCAAAGCCATACGCTTTCTCTCCCTATAATCAAGGTCACGCCATAACATTGACAGTCGTTCTCCTTCAACAAATGGGATGATCAGGATATGCCCAACAGGAAATATCGAAGGGCAGATGCTCTCACCGTAACAAAGACCGGACGAAAAGAAAGGAGAGCCGGCAGGGAACCTCTTGAATAGATGTCGGTACATGTATTCGCAATATATCCTGAAATACTGCCGGATAAATGCCCCCAAGTCTTGGCGAGGGATTATAAACCCTCTGAGCAAAGGAGTGGCGGGATTCACTGGAGCAGTGTTGAAAATCAGGTTCCACAGAAGGTTGAGGAATGTGGAATTGCCAACAATAAGTTTCACTTGGGTAGAACTGTGACGGCTCAAACAAGTGAAATCAGTTCATTTGGCAGCTATCTAACGAAGATCCGAAGCTGGAGAAGAAAAGAGAAGAAGGAAGCTATCGAGGCGTAGTGGGTGAGGGAAGATATCGAGAAATTCTGCCGGCACAAACACACACCGCCTTCTACACCGTCTACGTCATCTGCATGATATCCGCCGAGGGACTTTCTCGAGCCAAATGAAGTAAGCTTGTTCACGTGAATTGGCCGATATACAAGGGTACTGGAGGCAAATATCTCTTGCAGATTCCGATGTGGGCAGTAAGCGCATTCAGATTGTGTCAAGGATGGCGCAACATAGCCCAAAAGATGTAGTCACATATCTTGTTAGCTGTGTGCGATGCTCTTATTAGTAAGGTCAATCATGTCTCAAAATCGCCTACAAGGTATGGAGAGATGTTGCGCAGTGATTTTGCTTAGGAGTCCGGCATGTTGTGCGATTTGACAATGTGCTCGGTGAAGAATCCAGTGCATTTCTTTGCATTCCATCCAATGGATGATTTGGTCCGAGCAGGTTAAGGTAGTGACAATATGTCGTTCAATTTTGGACCCTGACACCAGAATGAGACACAGGATTAATAGTTGCGTCTAACTTTGACGTCGTACCAGCTTTGTCAACAAAAGCGTCCTCGAAGCCGAATTGTTAAATTCCCGCATATAATGTAACAGCTTCTTGCAGGGGTCATGTTCCTGGGTGGTGAGAATAGAAATCCTTGCCAGGTGTAACAAACGAGCAAAGAAGCTTTTGTTGTCACTATTAATAAGCATCCTGATGGCCTGGGAATTTCGTGACGCGTCTTGTTGCTCTGCCGAAAGCAAGAGATATAATGTCAGATGGTTCTTGGAAAAGAATGTTCGGGTTCGTCGAGACACAGCACCTCGAGTCACTGTCACTCAATGCCATGTTAGCTTTGATACCGGTTAGTTAATATGTGGGAAAATCTTACTCTTCCGCAGCTGGGTAAATACAGTTTCAGTCATTGACAATTAGCTGGATCTCAGGAGAGACTCTCGTTCTTCGCAAACTGCTTATCAACCCATCCCATCTTGAGCCTCCAGAATATAAGTGTGCTCCAAAGAGCTCTTCCAGCATCCGGGACCAGGTGAGAAAAAATATTGAGAAGAATCACTGGACAAAAATCTTAGTATTATCCTTGTAGGGTGAGGACAAGCCATCGCTCCGTATGTCCGTATTTGCAGCACAGTAAAGCTGATGCCCTCTTCAGATGTAGAGTTGCGACTGATGGACTCAAACAGCTTCTCAAAAAGAGACGCCCACCAGATTTTAGGGAAAATAGAGTGGACTCCTCACATGGAGCTCTCTGGTCTGTTTCCTGGATATATCAAGTTAGTTCAAAGACGAAGACATAGATTGTGTAAGGTACTGACCCACTCTATATCAATGAAACCTGTAGTTTAGATGATGATATGGTAGAGATTTTGGTCATGATGTTGTCTGACCTGCTCGGCCAGCAACTGGGGGAAAGTCGTGGCTGAGAATTGTATTCCAGAGCCCACCAATCTTCCCTTCCGAATTCCTCGCCTCGATCCACTTGCTCTGTATCAACTCCCAGACTGCATCAGCTTGCCACTGCCCCCAGGGTGATAATATGCTTGATGCGGCCAATCTCCTTGCTTCTCCTGTTAATTGATGGAAACCTGTTTTTCAAACCATTCTTTGGATTTCGGCGGTTCATAGCGCTTGGCCATCAGCTGGCTGATTGCTTATGTCGAAGAATTCGATGAGACAGAATCGTTGGACATTCCGACAAGCAGCATGCTCTCCTCAGGTTTTCTTGCTGCCCCAATGAAGCGCGAAGCGTAGACAACTTCAACAACGTGCCTTTTTTTTTTGCACTGGCCGAAAACTGAGCAAATTGGAACCAGTCCCGTGGGAGGAGAGAGGCAGTATCTCCCTCACCCGCCGAACCAGGTCCCCGCGGTCGAGCTCCTCGGCAACGCTGTTAACTGCCTCAACGTCTACACCTTCATAGACGTGAACGCACTCGTCTGTAGCTTCATAAATCTGTACTGATTTGATGACAGGTTTTGAAGGCGTCCCGCATGATCCCGTAGGGACTGATCCGGCAAATTCGATGATCTCCGTTCCACTTTTTCGTCAAATCGTCTCACACCCTGGCCTCGGAGTTCAAGCCTAAGGCGTAAAAAAAACCCTGTATTGTATGCAGCGCAAAAAGCCCGCAGTCAGCAGCAGGTGGCTGTCCTCGAGCTTCATTTGAAGGCCGGTCTCGGATTTGTCAACATCCATCTCAGCGAGAGAGATTTCCACCTGAGGACTAAAAAGATTGCCGGCTGAAAGAGAAATTGACCAGCCCATGTCTATTTGTTAGTACCGTGGCAAATTGAGAAGCTGGAAAACTAAATAGTACTTACCTCGTGCATCATATTCTTCCACCACAAGAAAGGAATCCTCAAGGACTTTGTTTCTTGTTTATCTTTTTTCCCCTTTTCTCTCTCTTTTTTTTGCATTATCCACTCCCATTCCCTGAGTTTCCACAAACATCTCCCTTATCTTCCATCCAGCTCCCCCTCGCAATTCAGCCACTTGTAGGACCTTATAAGACGACAAGACCCTTGCTTCATACAATTCAATCTCTGCTGTAACGTTCGAACGACCCTGACAACTTAGTATAGCTCACGTAAGGTTTCGCGGTCGTGGGTAGATATGCGTCTTTCTACATCCATTCCTGATTCTCATATGCCGGCCTCTTGCATTGCACAAGAAGGAAGTGCATGTTGCCGTGGGCTGCGGTATGGTAATAGACGTTCAGGTCCGCATATCTTGTATTGATATGATCTTTGGGCCTGATCACGTAGCCCACTTCCGGTGGGTCATTTGAAGGATATGCATAAGCACTATATCGAAAACTTGTAGATGAGAACGAGAACGAGAAGAACGAGTCACAGCACAGGAACAGGGTTGCTGTAGTACTTGGTCAAGCTTCTCTTCTGCATCTACCATGTTGGGGAAGATAACTGGTGTGATATGGAACATAGATTGTAAATCTGGCATGAGATGAGTTGGATCATTTGGATCCCTCTCAGCTTGATCCTCAGTAGTCGAATAACGATTTTCCCTGTGCAAGGACCATGGACTCGGTATTTACCGGTGAATCCGGGTCCGTAATCCATGTTCATATCGCGATTGAACGAATAGATCATGAGAACATTATCTGCTCCCAGCAACGCAGACTTCGTAGGGATCGTATCTGGAGCAAGATGAGTGATCCCCCCAAAAACGCCACAATGTCACAGGAAATTGTGGATGACAAGAAAAGGCCCGGTTTTTATAATTAGGCCATATCTATTGGCGAGGAAGCTTGCAGAAAGGTGTTGATGTGTGCCCGGGAATACTTGTAGAGTCGCTAGGGCTTTCGTCATCCGAAGACAACGACCATTGTACAGTGCAATGTTGAGCCTTTGCCCTGTCTCAATGGTTTCAGGCACATTGATGTCGATGTGTCTAAACTAGGTATGACGACCTCGCCGACCCATTCTTTGCTAGCAACATTCCGTACTCGCGAACAATACGCTCCCAAAGGTCGTCAGCTCTAGATTCAGGAATCGGCCCTAGTTCACGGCGTAAGTCAGTGTGGAAGGATTGCATCATTCTGCTGCCTAGAATGTCATTCTTCACCTTCCACTTTTTGTATATAATTGGCTGAAGTGTAGAGTGTACCCATTTATGATACTTATCAGCATGAGGAGCAAGGCAGATCAAATTGTCCACGACTTCTGTGGTGCGGGTGAAGATGGCTTGATACCATGCATCTACCTGCTCCTTGCTCCAAAAGAGTCGCAAAATTTTCCAGATCGACGCAATTCAGTAGGGATATCGTTGCGCCTTTGTGGCCACCGAAAAGGTCTATCTGTGATTGGGCCTGCGGCGTGTGGACTGGCGGTGGTTTGGATAGTCTCTGCAGAAATAGAAAGTTGGAAACACTTCAAAGGGTTGACTACCTCAATTGGAATGCTATCTGATGACAGGAGACTTTGGATTTCGTCCTTGAATGGTGCTGAAGGAGCCACCGAAATCCTCCCAAATCAGAAGACGTACAGTTGGAATTGGCTTATCACCACTGGGATATCCAGGCTTTGAGACACTGTCAACTCTCAGCGAGTACTGTCAGCCTCGGCGGCTTCTGCACAGGACCGTCTCGTTGCAGTTTTCGACGATGTGCATTTGTCCCAGACGTCGGATGCGGCCATTAGCCTGCTCGGTAGGGGGGATTGACATCGAATTGTCAATATGGCGAGCATTGCAGCATAGCTTCTGCAGCTTCGATCCGGTGCTAATCACAGAGTAACTGCAGATTAGAACCAGAGTCTCGGTCCTATGCCCTGTATGCTTTTGCAAGTTTCGAATGAGGCTGTTTGAGATAGTCTTCTTCATAGTCGGAATCTTTGCCGAGGCATAATCCCCTCCCATTCTGTGAAGCAATGCTGGATTTGTTTGATCGATGTTGCGCATGCAGTTCAGAGAGAATTGGATATAAGCACCTCCATATGTGAGTGATAAGGTTGAGTGTTGGTTGTATGCCTGAGAGACTTAACCATGAAACCATAGCGATAACTGCAATGGTTCAACGTGTTCGTAATTTGCTCTGGTAGACATATCAGCATTGGGGAGAAGGAAGTGAGAACCGTTTCCGATATAAGTATACTCTAGAATGTGCTTTCGTCAAGTCCGCAATCCAAGGAGCATCCAACAGTGCCATGCTTCAACCTCTCCAACTACCGTTTGGATACTCGTGTCTGGATAAGTATCCTCGTATTGATTTGGTGGACCGATGCTAACCCGAACGTCGTGGCCATTATCTCTGGGTGCGATCAGTCGGTCAGCCATGGGTCCTTGAGGCACGCATCCGTGTGGTAATAGCGAAGAGGTCTTGCTGCCAGAAATTGGAGAGATCATCATTTTCTTTGTTAAAGGTGGATGCTTCGCCAGCAACCAGTTCCACAGCATGGGCAAAGATAAAGCCAACCGGCGCAATGATGTATCGCTAGTAGGGCGCAGCCGACTCAGCAATCAGTTCAGGGGAAGCACGTGAAGACAGCACACAATGGACGTCGGGCCTAGGCTGAGGATACTCCCCAGAGCCTGCAGTCAGATAAACTGCGAAGACAGAATAATGCATCGGTGCGTATTACTCCCAGCAGAAGGGACATAGTAAGAGCATATGAGTACCTTCCCGGGCGTTGAATTAACCGTGATTTTGGATAGCGGCATTGACAAAGTTACCAACATCGCAGAGATCCTTCATGAGGATTTTTGCCCTTCCCCAATAGAAAGACATACTAGCCCTGTTGTAGCAGGGGATTAGCCCAGGAGTAAATGTACGGGAACTGTGGGAGCGGGTGTGAGAGAAGCTGTTTCTTTTCCTGCAAGCAAATGTCTTGTTGCAGTGCTCAAATCATATTCTTCCCATGGGAGCCCTTAGTCATGATGCGGCGAATATTGTCTTCGATGGCGAGGGCGATCATGTTGGTCAACATATTCTTTCTTCGTCCGACTTTCGCTCCAGTATTTGTTCCCGTGCTTGGTTTGCTGGGACAACCTCTATTCCTGGAATTCCACTCAGATGATTCGGACAAGGATGAACGACGCTGCGTTCTCATTTCCCACTGCCTGGGCCAGGACCGCTTCCCAGTTAGGGTTGCGGCCCACTTGGTTTCTATATCGTCCTTGCTGTGGCGTCGGCTCACCGTTCGTCGGCAGAGTGACCAGCGTTCTCGTTGCAGCCGAGTCTGACGGCAGCGCCTTTGCGGCCGCTGAGAGAATCTGCCCGCGATTCGTAAAAAGAGTGCTTGACGATAGCTTCATGGGAGTCGCCTTCCGTGCCAGACCTCGCGCTCTCAGTGTATCTCGTCCCCATCCAAATGCTGGCTATCTGCCAGGTTATCGTCATCCGGTGCTACGACAGCATCTTTCAGTCTCCTTCATTGGGATCATGAGCGCGTCTCTGCATTCTTGAAACATAGGCGGGGCGGCAGCCACAGGAGAATTGGTCGCGGGCGCATGCAGGGGGCCGGCCGGTGCCGGGACGCCATTGTCATTCGACTCGCGAACATTCAGTAACACTGCGAACATAGAGCATGGTATATGGAACTCTTGCGAGCATGTCGATGAAACTCACAAATGATGAGGAAGACACTGCGAACATTCAAACAAACAACCTGCGAAGAGAATAGGCAGAACTCATTGTTTCCGGACAGGAATTATTCGGTGTCACTTGCACCAATTCAATGAAGTATTAGCAATGCTCGCTTGGGATGGAGCTCTAGTAGCTGCTGCATTCGGCTTACCCGACAGCCTGTTGATGTAGATATTAATGTGATCACTAACCATGACGTCGATCCCCAATCCAGAATGTGACATCCCTGGAACGTAAAATTTTGTTCGATTTTGGGATCCATGATTGCTAATGTCCTTTCACGTGGGCAGTCCTGGAAGAGACATCAGAAGGCGAAGGCGGCAGATGGTTTTCAACAAGTTCTCGTATATCTTTGTAGTCTCTTTGTTCACGAGTGCTCTCATTGTAGGAGCTGGTTTGATGATTGATCATTAAGTATATGCTATAAGGTGCTGTGCATAAGCAATAGGGCTTTAAGACACTTACCATGCCCAAGTCCTTCATCCATTCCAGGGAACGCAATCATCAAGAACATGGCTTGAACAACACTGCAGAGATGTTGGGTGCGAATTGCAAAAGAAACAGTTATATAAGGTGATGATGTGCTCAATGACAGATGGTCAACTCATCCCCTTGACAATGTAGTTGCAGCAGTTCTCGTTCTCCTCTTGCAAAGAGAGTATACCTGCCAGCTATGATATAGGGGAGTAGGCATGCAGACTGACTTGGCACAGCACGGGTGGCTACCTCCTGTTAGCTGCGAACGCACTTTGGCCCTCACAAGACCCATGTTCCATTCTGATCACTTATTCCTGAGGCCGCTACATGGACAGGCATGGGGGCTGGCAGCAACACACCAGGCTCGGGTGGGGAGACAACAGCCATCTGCTCGCGCGTTAGCTCTGCCACCCACTCTGTCCTTGCGAACTCACCGGAGGCAGAGGGGGGGGGGAACTTGCTGGGCCCAGTCTCACTAATTGTCATAAGGCTGGGGCACAGAAATGCAATCAGTTTGTATGTATTACCAGAACGTAATAGAACATAACCTCATTTCTGCAATTTGACCTAGGTCATGTCAACCTGAATGGTTAAATTGACAGAACATCAATATGAAAACATGTTTTATGCGTTGATCTTATTGCGGTAAACGCGCGGAAGCCTGGCGAAGCTGAGGAAAGAGGTCATTCTCCGGCAGGTGGTTCTTCAAAGGTAGAAATGCTGCTGCCGCCAGGAGCGACACTGAGGACTGGAACTGCTAAAGAATCGCCTATGCCTCAAGATATCTCCGGTATGTCCTGTTCCTCTGCTTCTGTTTGTGCGATATCCCATCAATTGCATTTTGAGATGCTCTCACAAAGGTGTTGGAGATTTCCGTCCTCCTGGCATAGACTATACCATACCCCTTGTGATTCATGTCAGAGTGGGAAGTATAAATCTCTCCAAGTGGTTCGACTTACAAGTCTCTGTTGGACATTGCCAACATTGCTGGCCCGTTCCTTTGTAAGGCCCGCACATTTCCAGTATCGTGATAGAGATGGACGTTGCGTAGCAATTCAGATCCAGCCATGGTTTCTGACATTGCGTGTCCCCTCCTGTATAAGGGACTTCATATCATAACACTTGTGCGCGGTGGTCGAAGGACCCTTCCATCAGCCTGGGGTCGGATAGGTGCTTCCCCTGGGCCCTGCATGAGACGATTCATTTTTTATCAAAAACCTACCAGACGCGTTTAAGTTATCTCCAATGTGCCGAAAGGATGTTTGAGATTTAATGGAGATCCCCCGTAGATCGTCACAGAGGCACTCCCGTTCTTGGATCGTCGATAAACATCGGTACTGAGGCTAAGTGGTCGTAACTGGCTCACTATCCTAGATCTTCTCAAGTATGATCCGCGTTCTTTATCTTCCATGGACCAGAGTGGTGAACTTCGAGAAAGCGTTCAGTCCTGCCCCCATTGTCCAAGTATTTGCCGTAGTGGCGATCAACCGTCGAGAAGGCCAAGTAAATTTCGTTTTGGTCCTGGGAGACTGAGAAGACCTGGAAGGTTATGGTCGTATTAATAAAAAGGTCTTTAAGGGGGAAATTTGAAGAGTAAGCATACCGCCCAATGTATCCCTGCTTGGCTATATCGGCAGGCCAGCGTTCGGATCGAACGTTGACTGGTAATGTCTCCATCACGATATGTAGACAGGAATCCGACAGCTTCACAAAGGGCGTTTCTCCGCCCTGGAAACCGTCGATCTTCTGAACCAAAACGCCGCCGATACTGCTGGTTGGATACACCATCTTCAGGTTGTCCATGTCTGCCTGCAGATAATAATATTGCGCATCATACCCAGTCAAGATGAGTAAGTAGATGCTTGTGCTGATGATCCCCCGAGCACTAGCTGTCCTGCTCAGCAAGAAAATGAGATTCGACACGCTGGCCCACTTGGCCAAGCGTGAGAGAGCAAGGAAAAGTCGATCCCAACGGTTGTCAGGCATGGCAAGTCCTTCACGAGCCAAGTTGCTTCTGGTTGATCATGCCCTTTCGGACAAACTCATGGGAACATGGAGCATGAAAAAGCACCATTGAAGTGCATGATGTCCTCAGGGATTCCTCTTTGATTTTGCAAGGTCCTAGTCAGCAGGATATTCCTTGAGGGTGAGAGAGAAAGGAGAATAGTAGCTCACCTCTGGCATATTGATTATGCTTATGAATTCAAGCACCCCATTCTCGGACGCCCTAAGTGGATGCTGCCGTATCAGTTGGTACAGGCGACGCTTTCCGTCGGCATTCTGCCAGTGCTCCCCCACAGCGACATGATCATGTAGCTGCTGTCCCAGGGGGGACACACCGTCTGCAATGAGGGATATCTGGATAATTCAGTTATGCACTATGAAAGGGACAGGAAGACGAGAGAATTCAGAGGAACTCGACACCTACTTATTAGTGCAGCGTAAATGCCCGCAGTGTGCATCGGCCCGGCCACTCCAGTCCAAGTATGTGGTCCGTTTCTGCCGATTTCAGGCAAGTTGGAATAATGATGGGGTTTCTTGAAGGCAGCACGATGTTGCTACTCATCAAAAGTTTTATTTTTAAAGAGACAGATGGACGAGAGGGCAGACCCCTAAGAAATATGTAGTATGATAAGCTATATTAGAAATATTATAGTTCCTCCAGACAAGAAAAAGGATAGAGCAGGCTATATAGCGACGTGTGAGAAAAGAAGAAGAAAATTTTTGAGGTGTGGGATGGTGGGAGTTGTGCTTCTTTATATTCCTTTCTTGGTAGCCAGCCGTGGCAGGAGGAAGGCAGTGAATGCCAGCAACCTAGCTAAGCGAGATTAAGCGATCCTATCATCGAATAGAGTCAGAAATTACCATACAGGTGAATGATCTCGCGGAGAGTTCCGAAGAGTAGTGAATTAAATACGGCAGTGGCCAGGATGCTGCAGGGAATGCTGCCTCCTGTACAGAGAGTTGATAGGGAACTTCCGACAAATCTCCTCGTCTAGAAAGACGTACCTATGTCGGATTTTCAGATGTATCTTCCTGGCATTATCCATCTCCAAGACATTCCTTTCGTTTCTCTACCACCCGTCCACTTCTGTAGATGCTGCAGGAATGATGCAGTTGCAGCTCGGGTTTCTACTGCGCCTATCCGCTAGGTCTTACGGAATCCTGCAGAATTATCTCACTTTCTGGCATAGTTCTCCTGAGTAGACAAAGCAGTTCTTAGCCAGTCTAGCTACATGGATAATTCCGTATTCCATATCTGTTTTCTTGGAAGCAGTTATGTTGGCACGCCGTACGAAAGTTTAAGAAGTATTGCTGATGACAGCGCTCGGAAACCGCCGTTCAACTGCATCTGGTTCGCTTTCTCAGATCAGCAGCAAGTGAATCTAGAAGGGACTATTGATAAAGTGTGTTTATTGGTCCTATTCTTTTCTTCGTTACTTCTGTGCAGTGGAAATAGGTAAACAGGCTCCTGTTACATAGAGAAGCTCTTTAAGGCAAGCTGCAGTTCGGCAACGGCAGTTTGCAATCGCTACGCTCTTCGGTTGGTATGAGCCCAGATATGCTCCTGGTAGTCATACCGCCTATGCTCGCTCCTCATAGGGATGTGAGAAAATATAGTGCCCCTGACTGTTCAAGACTGGCATCGTTACAGTCATGACCTCTCACAGGGCTCGAATTTGGCGCAAGATTTATAGAGTAAAAATAATAAGCACTCCCTAGAAGCAGTCCTCATCCCAGTTTAAAATTCCTGTATCTCGATGAAGCGGGATTCGTATGTTAAAGGCAAGACCACCTCCACCTGCGTATACTCGACGAGGCAGTCGATAGCAGTATGTTAGTCATTTTACCACAGTAGGGCTATGCCCAACCATTTAATATCTATATGATTGAGTAAGTCTGCTTCGTGGATTCTCTGACAGAGAAAGTCATTCGAATGCTAGAGCATTGTTGAGCTCTCACACAACACCGTGGACGAGTATTCACTTGCACCATTATACTTTCATCTTCGAATAACGAATTAGTAGTTCTCTAGAATACAAGTCAGCCCCAGTCTGAGATTTGCACACCCAAAGCGTGGGATACGTGGGAAGAGCTTGGCATTGCCGTATATGGAATTCCAGTTGGTGATTGCGCGTCTGGACCGGCATCGATGAGCTCGCCAGAATGCGTATGCGAGTTAGCGACGTATGTATAGTACAAATCCGAGGTGATGTTTGGTACGTCCTTTCAATCCGCATCTCTCAAGCTGCTGACATTTCTCTTGCCCTCGTCTTTGACTATTCTCCCTTCCTTTGGCCTTTTTTATCTCTCTTTTTTTTGGCCCTAATGTTTCTACAATTTACAACGTAATTTCGTCATTTTTGGTCTTTTTTCTCGTCTGTCATGGAGGGTGTAGTCTATATGCGTCGTCTCGTTAAGGGGTCTCGGCCACATGAAGGACGTCATGACTGCCATTCAGGTAGCGATACTACCCCGTAAGTTACACGAATGAGGTGCCAAGTAGTAGCAATTTTTTTTTATTTTTTAATTTTTTTTCTCTTTTTTATTTTTTAAGCAATGTGATAGGTTACGCTAGATCTTAAAGTTGGACGTGGACAGTGACAGCTGAGGATTTCCGTTTGCGGAAATACTCACGCCAGCTGCAGCACCACGCAACCAACCAGCGAGGCAGTAACTCATATCCATAAGCTTATTTTACCTGACAGTCTTGGTCCTGGTCAAAGCACCCTGCAGAAATTGGATAAGCTTGGTTTGAGCATAAAGTTCCCTACCTTACCTCAGGTAGTATATATATATTTCGGAAATATTCAGCCGCCGCTAATTCCGCAGAGACCACCTATTGCAGCGAATGACAACATCTATACATGGCATGATATTTGTTGGAAATGCCAATAAAAAAATTCTATGCGTTGGTCGACGAGCGCGTTTAGAGACAGTGGGTCCTAAAGACTGTCATATTTTTTGCGGAGAACCGAGCTTGCTTCTTCTTGCACGACCTCCCTTCACAGGCAAGGAGCTCTACATACCTACTAGCGAGAGCTACAGCCTTTGCACTCACTCAAACTCTATCCTTTCGTTTCGGCACTAATTTGACCTGCTTGTTGTTAATCTGGGCTGAATGGCTCCTTACGTTACATCGAGAAATACTTCTCGCTGGGCTAGACCCTGCAGTAAACAGTTCCACTATGCCAGTATCGCAAAGTCAACGTCTAGTCATGACGTCTGGTCGATACAATCAGGATCATGGCGAATAATTTATAGAAGGTCTCGCCCCCTGAAGTAAGTTTGTCTCATCTGCTTGTCTCGGTATTTTTCCAGACGAGGAAGGGATCAATCATTCCATCCAGAGACAATATTCGATCATCATCATGCATCTCCGCAGCCAGGCCCGCTCAGGGTCCTCGTCGGACCAGCTGGCGTCCGTCAGCCGCCAGCGCAGCCAGATGCAGCTTCCAATGCTTAACCTGGCTGATACGACTCGCAACAATATCGTCGCCATGCTGGGCGAGTTCGTCGGCACCTTCCTCTTCCTCTTCTGGTCCTTTGCTGGCACGCAGATCGCCAATACGCCTAAGCCGCCCGAAGGCGCTGATCCCAATCCAGCGGCGCTGCTGTATGCCTCGCTGTCCTTTGGCTTCTCGCTGACAGTCAATGTGTGGGCTTTCTATCGCGTGACGGGTGGCCTGTTCAATCCGTCGGTATGTCAATCGCCTGGTTTATCTAGGCAAAACGGGGAAAGGATTAACTTGAATGACTCCAGGTGACTCTGGCTCTCTACCTGGTTGGAGGACTGCCGCTGCTGCGCAGTGTGCTGGTGTTCATCGCCCAGATCCTGGGTGGCCTGGCCGCTGCCGGTGTCGTGTCATGTCTCTTCCCTGGCTCCCTCAATGTCGAGACCACCCTCGGTGGAGGAACCTCCATCTCGAGGGGGCTGTTCATCGAGATGTTCCTGACGACACAGCTGGTTTTCGTGGTGATCATGCTGGCGGCTGTCAAGCACAAGGCGACCTTTTTGGCGCCGGTGGGAATTGGTCTTTCATTCTTTGTCACTGAGCTGGCTGGTAAGATAGACGCAACCGAAGAACAGACGATTTCAAGTTCCATCA
This sequence comes from Rasamsonia emersonii CBS 393.64, assembly GCF_000968595.1. Lineage (NCBI taxonomy): Eukaryota > Fungi > Ascomycota > Eurotiomycetes > Eurotiales > Trichocomaceae > Rasamsonia > Rasamsonia emersonii. Next base: position 41,918 of record NW_013562603.1, on the reverse strand, counting down.
CTGATGTGTCTAGGTATCTACTACACCGGCGGCTCGCTCAACTTCGCTCGCTCGCTCGGTCCTGCCGTGGTCAACCACCACTTCCCGGGGTATTTCTGGATCTACTTCGTCGGACCGCTGCTGGGCTCGCTTCTGGCCTCTGCGTTCTTCTACCTACTGAACCAGCTGCGATATCAGACGTGCAATCCGGGCCAGGACTACAACGAGCTCGAGGCGCAGATGGAGAAAGAGCGTTCAGCGTCGCAGTCGACTCCAGGCGAGAACCTCCAGCAAGGCCCGCGTCACACGCGCAACATGTCCGAGCTGACGGCTGTCAATTCCAGCAATGGCCATGCGAATGACGTTGCTCATGCGAAGCAGCATTCAGAATCACCGCTGGCGTCGCCAACGCAGACTACGCCTCCGGCAGGCGAGCCCAACTGAACGAAGCATATAGCCTTCAGCATTATGTGAGGTAGAACCGGTGTAAGAGCAGAGCAGGGCATAGAATATGAGAGCTTCTGCTTTCATCGATACTTGCTACGGAATATCCAGTTTCATATCCAGGGGAAATGATAATATAGTTTAATAAAACTAGTGGCAGCATGCAGAGCTGCGCCTTTGACGAAGCAGATGGCATTTTTCTGGATAGCTAGATCGAAGAGAGTAAACACTTTTCCCTAAAGATTGATTAACTAGCGAGGGTCGATAATATCCATGCATCGAGCAGACTGACAATCTGCATCGTAATGGCCTTTAGACATCCTATCATTCCATATTTATTCTCTAGATATATAAATTTTAGAATTTGCTTTCGTACGGGAACAAATTCTCCCTTCTGGTAGAGCGTAGAAAATTTGAGCCGATATTTATAATCGTCCAATCCTATTATGTAGTCCACCAACACGATGACATCAGCTTCAAACTCGATAAATTCCATCCAATCAATTTCCTTCGGCGCTATCGTGCATCGACAGCTTATCAGCATCTTACATCGTCTACGGAGTAGTTTGGTGGGGGTGACAGATAAGTAAACAATTACCCCAGACGCGACGCGATAGCACAGACAGGATAACTGCCAGCTGCCGATCGGGGAAACGATCACCTTGATAAGCTAGTCTAATACGCAACCATCGCCAGTTGCGGAATATTATCATTCAGTGGCTGAGACTTGCTCGTGTTTGCCCGTGTTCTTATCAGAGTGTCATTGCACAGCCTTGGTATCTTATCATTTCTTTGTTTCCGTCGCTCGGTCCCTGTGGCTAGCCGTCGAGGGTATGGCGATAATTCCGGGCTGCGTGCTACAATGCAAGCATGCATGCATGCTTACTTTCTTACATATATGTAATTCACTGCGGCACATGCTAAAGTAAGGTATGCCCACGCATGCTCTTCTTGTTCTGTGCTACTAATCTTGGATTTTCTTTTCCCCTTTCCATTCAGCGACTTGACCTCACTGTCCGTCAATTGATCTCTCCTCTCCATCTTTCTTCTCTACTGAATTGGCATTCACCATGGACCCAGAGAAACACGGTCAAGCTGTAACCATGACAGCCGACAAGGCTCCCGCTGCGACTCCAGTCCCAGGTACAATGGACGAGCGCAACAGCCATGACGACGCCATCAGAGCAGGCGATTCAGAGATGCTAGGTTCGAATACTAACCAGAATCCCAACCCCCATAGATACACGTAGTGATAGATGCTAATGGATCTGCTAGCGATGCTGGGCTACAAACAAGAGCTGCGCCGCCACTACTCCACCCTCGAGATCTTCGCCATCGCGTTCAGCATCATGGGCCTGCTGCCGTCGATTGCGTCGACGCTGACCTTTTCGCTGCCTGCGGGGCCGGTGGGGATGGTTTGGGTATGCTCTCATGTATCAAATAGACACGTACTGGTGAAATTCTTGTCGTATACTGATGGTTACTGCTGACAGGGTATGTACACACATTCTGATATCAGTTTATCTTAGTATTTACTACGGTTTAGGCTGGCTTCTTGCGAGTATCTTCATCACCATCGTTGGTCTGGCTATGGTAAATACCTCTTGACTGCATTTTCAACGGTGGACTAATAATGTGCTCTGCCTGCAGGCCGATCTGGCGTCTGCAATGCCGACTGCAGGCGGCCTCTACTTCTGGACGCATTACTTCGCGTCTGAGAAATGGAGGAATCCGCTGAGTTTCGTGGTTGGATACAGCAATACGATCGGCTTGGTTGGAGGGGTTTGCTCGGTTGATTGTGCGTTCAGCATCGCTATGTAGGTGAATCTGAGATCTAACTTGGCGTAGATAGCTTCGCCTTGATGCTGCTCTCTGTCATCTCGCTAGCTCGCGACGGCACCTGGACTGCCTCCCGGCCAGTTGTCTACGGCACGTACGTCGCCTGCGTCGCGACCCACGGCCTCATCGCGACGTTTTTCGGACGCATCATGCCCAAGATCCAGGCTATGTGCATATTTCTCAACGTCGGGCTCGTCATCGCGACGGTCATTGCCCTCCCAATCGGCAACAATGTCAACCACGTCCCGATCAACTCCGGCAGTTACGTCTTCGGGGACGTCGAGAACCTCACCTCCTGGCCCACCGGCTGGGCGTTCATGCTCGCCTGGCTCTCGCCCATCTGGACGATTGGCGCATTCGACTCGTGTGTGCACATGAGCGAGGAGGCGACACATGCCTCGCGCGCGGTGCCGTTGGGCATCGTCTGGTCCAGTGGGATGTGCGGTGTGCTGGGATGGGTTTCGCTGACGGTGATTGCAGCGGTGATGGATACGAAGATCGGCAATATTCTCGGTACTTCGTTTGGGCAGCCGATGGCTCAGGTATTTCCAGTCGCTGTTCTCGTTGTTTGCTGCTGTCTAACCTGAACAGATATACTACGACTCTCTCGGCAAACATGGTGCCCTTGGCTTCATGGCTGTCGTTGCGGTCGTGCAGTTCTTCATGGGACTGAGCTTGGTCAGTAATAATTCATTTCCTCCTGATTCCCTTTCTTTCCTGTCATCTGTACTGACTGACTAGGTCATCGCTGCCTCCCGCCAAAGCTGGGCTTTCTCTCGCGACGGCGCCCTGCCCTTCTCACGCTTCTTGCGGCACGTCAGCAAACGCATCCGCTACCAACCGGTGCGAATGATCTGGGGCGTGGTCACCATGTCCGTGATCCTGGGCCTGCTCTGCCTGATCAACGACGCGGCATCGAACGCACTGTTCTCGCTCGCCGTGGCGGGCAACGACCTCGCCTGGGGCATGCCCATCTTTTGTCGGTTGATGTGGGGCGAGAAGCAGGGCAAGTTCCGGCCGGGTGAGTTCTACACCGGTCGCTGGCTGAGCAGGCCGATTGCTGTGACGGCGATTGTGTATCTCGTTTTTGCGATTGTGCTGTCTATGTTTCCGACGACGGGGCCGGATCCGTCGCGTAAGTCGACATATCATATCTCCTCCATTCAAATTCTGTCGTATGGGTACAGCTGCTGACAGATGTGGATGCAGCCAAGGACATGAACTACACGATCGTGATCAACGGCGCGCTCTGGGGCGGCGCACTGCTGTACTATGCTCTCTTTGCAAGGAAATGGTTCAAGGGGCCCAAGATGACGGTGGGAGAGGAGTCTCCTACCAGCAATGTGTCTGCGATGGCCTCGCAGACGAAGGTCGATAGTCGATGAGGAATCAAGCATCTTTCTACGTTCATGTTTTGCTTTATATGTAGTGGATGAAATTGAATACTTTTTCTTCAATAGCCTCTGAAGTATGAATAGTTATTACAGAATGGAACTGCAGGGAACTGTGAATCCTACTCTACGCCAGTGCAATATAGATGGCCGTGCTATATCTCGAGGAAAGTGGAAGAGTAAGGGGAGGACAAGTGTAGATAGTAGGGAAATAGAAAAAAAACACACACGTAGAGAAAGCGAGATACTTATACGATAGCTATTTATGATGATCATATTTTATCTCCACTTAGTTGCTATTTATATTTTTAAACATCACAGAGTGGGAAAAGCCATTGGTAGCCTTTCTTGGCTTAATAGATCCACACCACAAGTATTCCTTTAACACTCAAGACTATGACTTATACTAGTCACGAGAATTAAAGCTTCTCAATATTCCAAAAACCTCTTATAATTCTAAAATAACTTTACAGTACATAGTCAGTGCCGTGTCGCGGTCTGCCTTGCTAGATCTATTTCCTATTAGCCATCATCATTGTCTTGGTACTGTACCTCCGCTTTGTATTCCCTGAATTATACTACGTAGTTTTTAGGGTTAAACAACTCCCAGCAAAGCGGTGGATATGTCGATCTTGTAACCACGTCTCCCACAGGAAATTAAATCTGACGAGGGCGAATCGTTTTTTCCCCACTGACTTAGTTGTTTCTCTCCATGTCATTGGTCCAACGCAGCAAGTTGACAAGCAGTGCATCTTGCGATACTTTGTATATCCTCTATCATCCCCTTGGCAAGACCAGTTCTCTCTGCAGGAGTTGTGTGGCAAGACAGGCCTGCCAGCAGCACTATTTGAGCCGCAGTCTTGTGTGCCATTAACAGCTAATCATTTCTACATCCCTGGCGACAGTCACCTCCTGATTTCAAGTGTATGATAAGTTCTATGTCGCCATGGACCACCTCCCTCTCCCTGCAGACCCCCTCCTCGGGCATCCGCAGGTCGAATATCTCTGCGATCCCAACTTCCGCCTCCCCATCGACTGCCCGCTGCTAGACTACCCGGCCAAAAAAGGCCTGGATAAAGATGCCGTCCTCACGACGGGACGGTTGGGGGATCTCGACGCCTGGCAGATGAAGGGATTCGTCCAGGAGTGGCTGTTCTTTGGGGTCCTATCGAAGATCCTCGAAATCCCAGGCATCCTGATCCAGCACACCGAGTTTGTGACCAAGGGCCTCCTGGATCGGGACATCCTGACAACCGCTGCCTTGCCCGCGTATCTGCGCGTGTGGGCTGCCCGTGAAGAGCAGGCTTCGCCAGAGGACAGAGAGCAGCATGCGCTCCAGGTACAGGCCGTCCTGGAAGACGCGAAGCTCATTGTCGATCGGCTATACAGCGAGCGGTCTGATTACGACCCGCTGGGCCCAGGCGGGTTTGTGCATATCGCTCTCTGCGAGACGCTCGAGTATGCTGCCATCCGCATCTATCGTCGTGTATTTCCGACATCGGAGCGGAAGCCCAAGGCCTGGCGTCGAAGCACATGGCCAGCGCGAAGGATGCGCATGGACGGATGGTGTCCCAATCGAGTGCAGATGCTGTCGTCTCTGCTCTCCTCGTCGGCCATGTACTATGCCAGCGCGTTGCGGATGGACTATTCGACAATGGCGAGGCATGCAACCTGCTCGGCAAAGAGGTGCAATATGCATTATCTCGACAAGGACCGTTATCGCCAGAAACATGTCGTCGACAGCTGCGACTGTGACTTGATCGGTCCGCCTGAGGAGAGCTTGGCATCTGCCCTCGCGAATGGACACATTCCCCTGGTGAGGCTCGTGATGGATGGAGAGAAGGGCTGCACGATCGAGACGGTCGAGGCAGACCTTCAGGACCCTCCCAGCTACGTTGCGATTTCGCATGTCTGGTCCGACGGAAGGGGAAACGTCACTGCCAATGCCCTTCCGACATGCCAACTCCAATATATCCAGTTTCTCGTCTCAATGATCATCGAGAACGATGACGACAAACCGGGTTTGTTCTGGCTCGACACGCTCTGTGTCCCGATCCGGGGAGAGTATCGACCCGTGGCCATCGGCAGGATGAGGAGGACATACGAGAGCGCGGCGAAAGTGCTCGTGCTAGACGGGGAGCTTGAGACGGCATCGATGAGAACCACGCCGGTGGAGTGCTTGATGCGAATCGTCTGTTCCGGGTGGATGCGCCGCCTGTGGACGCTGCAGGAGGGGGCATTGGCGAAGGAGCTGCTCTTCCAGTTCAAGGAGCAGGCTCTAGCACTGCAGGACCTGATCGACGCAAGCCAGCGAGACGAGGCGGTCGACGTGCCAGCTAATCCCACCGTTGACGTGGTGTCCTCTCTGCAATACTTCCAGCGTTTTAAACGCCTGGAAAGCGAACGCGTGTTGGAGCTGGTCGAGGCCTTGCAGTGGCGGACGACCACCAAGCAGGAGGACGAACCGGTCTGCCTGGCGGTCCTGCTGGACCTGGATGCCGGGAGGATCGCGAGCACCGCCCCGGAGCATCGCATGGCGGAGCTGCTGCAGATGATGAAACTCTTTCCGGCGCATCTGATGTTTGCTCCGGGGAGAAGACTGACCCAGCGATACTTCCGCTGGGCGCCGTCTTCGCTGATGCCTACCCAGGGCTTTACCCTCCCCCCGCCGTCCCTGCTGGCGACTCCGCTCGCGATGCAGAGCCCGCGAGGCCTCATCGCCACTCTGCCGGGTCTGTCCCTGCCGCTGTCGACCGCTCCGTTGCGGGATACAGTCTGGTTCAGGATCGAGAATGACGAGAGCTACTATCGCCTATGCAACTTTGGCAAGATAGAAGACGACGGGCCATCATGGAAGGATATCGGTCCCCACAACATTGAAAGCCCTGCGCTGGTCCTGGCAGGCTGCTTCTGCGAGGGTCTGGGACAGGAGATGGGAGCGCTGGTGTCGATTGTGTACAAAGATAGCAAGGATAGCAAGGTGATTGTGGCGGACTTTGTCTCTCGAGTGTCTATCTTTGTGGAGAATGGAGAACTTCCAGCTGAGGTGAGCATGGAGTCGGAACGGGCAGCAGCTGCGATGTCTTCTGAGACAGCTGTTTTGGTTGGCGAGGCTCAGCACATCCCTGTGACAAGATGGTGCATCAGGTGAGGTATACTCGATGCTACATGCAAAATAAGAATTGCACGGAAAAGAGTAGTTCGGATTTGAGAGATGCTGTGTTTTTAAGCAGAAAGATGAAGGAGGCGGAGCTGACGATTTCAGACGACTGTGCTGTGCAACTCTGTTTGCCATTCGCTACTACCACATGATCTTTCTACAGTTAAGTATGTCGGCCAGCGAATTTCAAGAGCTTGTCGATATCGACATCAGAAACATTCTCATACCGTGGAAAATGAATACAGCGGAACAACAGGAATACTATTTGTTTTTTGCTCAGGTGCAGGAAAGATGTCGATATGGATCCCATATTGATGCAATTGAATTTTCTGTGGAAGGAGGCTCGGCACAGACTGAAGCAGAAACAATGAACAAGGGTGATGAAATAACCCTGCACATTAAGCTGGCTGAGAAACTTCACCAACTTCACGCCAATGATCTACTTATGAAGCTGTTAATGGTCCAAGTAAGATCAAAATTATTCGTGTACCACTAGGCTCGTCCAGGTAATCCGCCAGAAAGTGAGCAAGCGTGTTCCAACAAACCGCAGCCCAATTGACCACAAGATTTTTCTACGGGATGAAATTGAGTCTGAGCCCCTTTCATCGGGCTTGAGATGAAATAATTCGAGATCAAAAACACTCATATTCATTCTTAGACGGTTCTCCAGCAGTCGTCGAATATCAAAAGACGTCGCGTTGAACTGGCCAGAGATAGAAGAGGCATTACACAAGTGGATACAATAATTAGTGGTGACATTATTTGAGAGAAGGCTCACTTTTTCTGAACAAATCTCCCTGCTTATCAAGGCCAAGAGATGCCGACTTTTAGCAACGGATGGCTTCGCAATTTTCAGTCTCAAAGATCTATAAGAAGCTCCCTTTTATATGGTGAAGGAGGACGTACAGGATTCTGAGCAGGAGATGATCTCTATATAACACGGACTTAGTGTATATAGTCTCTCTGCCCTACCTTTCTTTTTTTAGCACAGTACCCCGCTCTAATTGCCAGGGTTAGAAGTACTTCTACATAAACAATCTCTTTCTTTCCAACAAGTAGTAATTTCCAAAAAGAATACAATATAATAAAAAAACAAATGCCCCCTCCAGACCCCCGCCTCAATGGCGCCACCCACCACTACAACCGAGAAGAGATCATCGCATTAATCTTCTCCTTCTACCAATTCCTCACCACTCTTCCCTCCTTGGGCCCGGAGGATATCCGCTACCCTCCACCGGGTGGCTGGCCCGATATCACCAAAGAGAGTCTGGTCTTCGCGCGTTCCGAGCCCAAAACGGATGAAGTGGTCGCCCTCCTCCGACATTTGCCGTACATCGATATGACCCTCAAGAAGACGGGTCATGACTACTGCATTGCGGATTGGACACGCCCTTGCGACTGGCGGGCGGGCTGGAACAGATGGTATGATCCCAACGATGAGGATGGCGTGTTTCCGTCGTGGGTGATCTCTTTGACATACGGGGAGAGTAAGGTGGGGCACTGGATCATGTTGGCTACGAGTGATGGTAAGTTTAGTAAATAAATACTTTTTTTTTAAAAAAAATAGGGCTAATATATGTGATATACCCAGAAACGGTATCAGACTACGTCCGCTTCAAATGGGAATACCCCCCAAACTACCCCGCCGACGACCCGCGCAGCTGGCGAGATCGGCTATGCATTGACGAGACCATGACCCTGGCATTCAAACACGAGAAGTGGAAGAACAACTATCTTCGTCTCGAGTGGATGCCGCCGGTGACAACCAAGTATGTGGTTTTTGGTGACGATGAATACGGCGAGGTACGCATTTCCTCTTGCCTGTTCGACTGATACCCTTTGTTTCCTTGATAGAATAGGACTAACGCTGAGCTGATTCCTGATCTTAGGAAATGAAGAAGATTTATAGGGAATATGGCTGGCCGGATAATTTCCGAAGAGAGGATTGTAGAAAGGCTCTCTTGGAGTGGGATGCGAAATGAGTTAGGAGATTCAGTCAAAATATATTTTGTGATTGAAGCTTTATATCTTATATATGGTATCTACAAAACAAAGAAATTTGGAGGATGGATGACTCAAGAAAATATTTCATTTAGATGCGTTCCATGTATCTATAGACCACAGCTATCAACAGCAGATGCACAAAGAAATGCAGCTAATGAGGTAAGAAAGCGTTCAATGACCGATGGTAGATTCATTCCCTTGAGGATGCGGTCGCAACAGTTCCTGCTCTCCTCTCACAAAGATACCACACCATATCTGCCAGCTGTGACATACGGGCGTCCTTGTTGCGAGAGTAAGCATGCAGACTGACTGGCACAGTAAACTTATCGGGCCCAGTTTCACTAGTTGTCATAAGAGTGGGGCGCAGAAAGGTAACCAGTTATAAGTATTATTAGAATGCAATAGAATATTTATAGCATAGAGTAGATCCTCATATATTATATTAGGAACACAAGGGACAGACAGCTTGGATTATTAATACATCTTAAGATAGTACTTATAGATAGCCACCTCCTTATGTGTGAGCTAGGTGAGGGTCTGAACTGCTATATCACATACCAGCTACTAGGTAACTATATAGCAGGAATATCAATATAGCCATCACTATCTGATATTATATAGACATTAAGATTCTGGGCATGTAGACACCTCAAAAAAAAACATAAAATGGCCTCAATGTCGACAGACACTGGGAACCCTAGAACACCAACATTCGCTTCAAATCAGGATGGAAAGCAATTGGGCTATCGGACTCCTCAGCACCAGATGCTCGTTGACTCACCATGTATGAGACAGTAAAGTAGTAACAAATCAAGAAGTCAAATCTCTCTTGGCGGTTTCACCACTCTAATAAAAAAGCAATGCCATGACATTCATCAGACAAGAGAACAATGCAGGAACAAGGTATTGAAATATGTCTATCCAGGTCATACCAGGCCAACCAAAGATTAAATAAACATATCATGCCGCACAAAATCTACGTCTACTGCCGACAGACTATACAGGAGGAACAATGCCGTAATTCATTATGTCCCTGATAAGAAACTGGTCATAATCCAGTACTGTAAATGCAAAATGCTAGCTGGCCAAATCAACAATATGCTTTTTACCGCTTACGGAAAGTTTCCGAGTTTCAATAGTACCCAATGTATGTACTCATGCAGTCATTGTTCAGCTACCCCCAACAACGGCCGGATTCACCGCGTCAAACAGATCCATCACGTCTATCCCCAGCAGCTGCAGCTCTTCCTCCGGCATGTAGCTCGGATCGTCCACCAGCGGGAAGAACAGCGATTCGGTCCCGGTGCCATCGTTCGCGTTCATAAGAGTACCGCTGCTGCTGTATTGCTGTGCTTGTTGCGGCTGCGATCCGCCGAACGTTTGGTGATAGGCGCATTGTTGCAGAGACGTCATTAGGGACACTGGAGCTTGTCGTGTCGTTGCGGTCTGAGAGGCGACTGCTGCGGACGACACGTTGTTTGGAAGTTGACCCTGACTCTGTGACTGAGTCTGAGATAGGACAGGGCTCGGAAATTGTGCCTGATTCGGAGCATCGTTCACCCCGGTATTACTTTTGCTACTTGTAGTCCCATTGCCAGGTTGATGATTGCTATCATTATTCCGGCCCCGCTCGCCCAGTTGCACGTCACGCACGTACTCCCGTGCAATGTGCGCAAACTCGGCCACCAGGGAGCCTGGCAGGGTTCCCCGGCTTTCGTACTCGACCCGACTGAAGTGGCCACTGGCGACGTCCAGGAGCGCCAGGTTGTTATTCGTCTCTGGATGGGTGGGGTTGTGGACGACAAGGTCAAAAATGATGAAGAGTGCGGACAGCGGCATGAGTGCCAGGACCCTGGATGTCATGTACCAGCGCTTAAATCAGTACATAAGTGTGATGAAAGGAGAACGTACCATAAGGAGGTATAGGTGGCCACTTCGATGTAGGTCGTCAACTCCAAGATGGAGCAGGCAGTCTTCATCAGGAACTTCTTCGTTGCTAGCTGGTGAGCGGTGCCCAGCTCGTCGGCTCCGACCTGGAGGGAAGTCCGCAGCAAGGTGAGGAGGGCGTTAAAGTAGAGGTATTGTGTGGTCAGTGCGATTGAGACTGCCAACATGCCAGGCAACGACCGTGCTCGGAGTGGTTCGCCAGGCCGGTATCGCTCTGGGATCGACATCCTCCACTCTTCGAGTTCGTCACGTAGCTGGCAAATCGAGGTGTGATAAAAGCCTGTTGTTTTCCCTGCCGAACTGACAGAAAACAAGCTACTGTAGATCTTCGAGACGAGCCTGGCATATCTGGCAGAGGCGAGGAACCAGTCATAATCCCCGAAGACGGACTCGGGAACGTAGGGAATCGGGCATCCGATGTCAGAGTCCATGAGAACCTTTTTCGTTACTATAAGCCTTCTTGTTTAATTTTGTTAAATGACAGCTTACCGAAGTTCGCCCTGTGGTAAAACAGGATATCTTCTCGAGAGTGTACAGAACCCAAAAGGTGCGATGGCATATACTGTCGTTCGGACCGGTTGCCTTGTTATAACCATTGTTCTGGGCCATTTTGGCCGCTTCGGAGATCATCAGCGATTCGAATTGCCAGGCAGACACCGTGGTCGAGAAGATAGCCTGCGAATCGGTTTCAGCCTGCGTCTTCCAGAGCCTACAGTCAGGGGATCCCACCATGGCAGTCAGAGCCTGCCAGGAAGCGTCGGTTAGGGTCTTTTGTCTAAGATGGATGTTCGGGAAAGGAGGACATACTTGGACGGCGGTCAAAGAACCTTTGGTCATCAGAATGTCCTGAAAGTGGGAAAGCGCTATTTCAAAAAGACTCCAAGCTTGTCCATTGCCCGGGTCAAAACTTCCACCGTCGTTATACTGACAGCCAATGGCAAGGACAGCATGATACAGAGCGGACCAAGCTGGATCGGTTACGGACGATGGGGAGAAGGCCTGTCCAAAGACTTTCTGCTCAAAGGACGCCCGGTCAAGAAACGGATAAACTGGATGGACCTGTTCGAAGTAAGCTGTATCGGAATTAATAAATGTCTCTTGATTGGGGCACTGATTGGGGCAAGAGCATACATCTCATGCAAGAGACTGCGAAGTCGCGACTGATTTGCAGCGGTGCCTTGTTTAAGTCCCGTGCGGAATTCAAAGGTAGCATCCGGCCTGTGCCTTTTACCCTTGAATTCGCTACTGAGCCAATCGTCTCCATAAGCCGGTTCAGCTTTGTGTGCCCAAGCCTGTTGCTGAGGGAATGCACCCTGCTGGCAGAAAAGAATGAAATGTTCGAACTTGGTCCTAAAAGAAATCAGAATCGATAGGTGCCTTTGCTGTTGTGTAAACAGTGTCTTATCCATACCAAAGAACTCGGTCAACTAAAGGATGTCAGCACCCTCCAGAGCAATTAAGTACATCCCAAGCGAGCTGACCTTGCTGGGGGCATTCTCGTCTCTGCGCTTGGCAGGTGTCTGACGGTCTGCGAGGAGAAGGTCGACGTAGAGCTTAGGAGATAGAGACTGTTCTGACGACGCTGTTTTCTCGCCAACACACCTGTTGCCATTGCCGCCGGAAAAAGACATGCGGCATTCAGCTTCTCCATGGCTGACGGAGCCAAGATGTCCATTTGAGGAACTCAACTCCTGACCGATCACTACCGTCGTTGAGCACGGGGTCCTATCTCCATCTCGTGTCGATGGAGTTGCCTGCCATTTGGCAACAGTCTCAGAACTCAGTCCATGTGACCCTAGATCGTCTGGTAAGCAATCGAGCCTTTCGTTCCAGACAGGAAGTCTCTACCTTCATTCTCGTCAGCCTCGTCAGACGGTTGCTTGCGCTTTCGGGGCGGCTTGGCATAGCTGTAGTGACACAGCTCTTTTCGTGACTGTTCGAATGGATCGATGTCAGCACGAGCTCGGTTAAAAAAGCTGTCCAGGTAGGGATGCACGGTACAATGCAATTGTGACATGCAGACTGTTCCGCCTCACTGGATCCTAGACGCGAGCCATCAGCACGGAACTGCTGCAACCGGAGTTCCGAACATACTGGTGCAGCGGACTTTGCGAGCCTTACAGGCATCGCAAGTCTTGGAAAGCCGCATCGCCGGCGGTTCCGTCATTTCTATCAGTACCGAATATCCGGAGGGCAAAGAAAGAGAAACAGCAATGGAAAAAGTGCCGGAATGCAGGAGAGAAATAATACTATGGTTCAAGCGTTCGGTACCGAAAGCTCGGTGCCGAAAGACCATTCGGAACCGAAGGAGAATCCAGGGCTGTCATTGGATGCCGAACAGAGTATGTACCAAGCAACCTCCATCAACCTCGATATGAGAGACCCAGCTTCCATGTTGCAAAACTGTCGAGGACCCGGGTCTCGGGACCCTGTCAAGGGAGTGAATTTCTCTCAAATATGTCAACCGAAAACTCCGATGGCCGAGACACGGCTGCCGCAAACGCGACCAGCAGATCTCTCCGTCATATAAACCGCGATTAGCCTAGCTATCTTTCCCAATTGCAGCTATTTGACACCGGTCAGCTTTTTCCTTCAGATCGATTCAGATTTCGTCGTGAGTGAGGTAAGTGCTGATGGTTATCCCCTTTCATTTTTGCCTGAACATCTACTGAGGGCCATCCCACATAATTCCATAGCTGGAACGAGGTTGTTGACGTCCGCTAGGGACCATGGACGCCGAGAAATCCCATCCTGGAAGCGTTGGGAGCTTGCAGATAGATAGTCAGCAGACTTCCGTTACGCAACTTGACGATGGAATCAACGAGTCTCCCCAGCAATTTGCAGAGCTCGTCCACGCACTTTCAAGACGCAGCACGAGAGCGTCCGACAGTGACGATCCGTTCGACACCGACTACCCCGCTTGGACGCTCGAGAAAACCCTCAGAGCCGTCCTGAAGCGTTCGAGCGATGAAGATGTGGCTCCCATTTCTCCCAGCACGTCAGTCAGATGGCGAAACGTTGAAGTCCATGGAGAGGGCGCCGTCACAACGTCCCAGTCAGATGTATTGTCGGTCTTCCTGGATCTCTTTCGAGCCGTCAGTGGCATTCTCGGAAAGGGCCCGCAGCGGGAGATCCTTCACGGAATCAATGGCCTGGTCAAAGAAGGGGAGATGCTGCTGGTGCTGGGCCGTCCGGGGAGTGGGTGCTCGACGCTGCTGAAAACTCTCGCCGGCCTGACCGAAGGCTACTCCCACTGGGCTGGCGACATCACGTACAGCGGCGTCCCAATCGACATCGTGAAAGAGCGTTTCCGCGGGAAAGTCGTGTACAATGCCGAGGTTGAGAACCATTTCCCATACCTGACCGTTGCCCAGACGCTGGAGTTCGCCCTCAAGACCAAGACCCCGAAGCAGAGGATCGGCCACCTCTCCCGCGACGAGTACATCGAGAAGATGAGAAACATCCTGGGTGCTACCTTTGGTTTGAGGCATACCTTCAACACCAGGGTTGGAAACGACTTTGTCCGTGGGGTGTCCGGTGGAGAGAGGAAAAGAGTCTCGATTGCAGAAATGGTTCGTCCCGCCTTTGTCTTCGTCTTTACTGGAATCACAAGTCTAATCTGGACGTTTTATTAGCTGGCCACTCGTGCTTCGGTGACATATTGGGATAACCCGACGCGAGGCTTGGACTCATCCACCTCGCTCGAATTTGCCCGTGCCCTGCGCGTGGCAACCAACCTGACCGGCCATGTCGCAGTGACCGCGCTGTACCAGCCAGGAGACTCACTCGTCGAGATCTACGACAAAGTCACGATCCTTTACGCCGGTCACCAGATCTGGTTCGGCGATCTCAGTGACGCAAAGCGCTTCTTCCAAGACATGGGCTTTCTCTGCGGTCCCCGCGAGACGACGGCCGAGTTTCTCACCTCCATCACCGACCCTGTTGCTCGGCAAGTGAGATCCGGCTTCGAAGAGCGTGTTCCTCGGACTCCGGAGGAATTTGTCTCGCGTTGGAAGGAGAGCGTCTACTACCAGAGGCTGATGGCGGAGATCGAGGAGCACGAAAAGCAGTACCCGCGAGGCTGCTCCGATGCGCTGCAGAATTTCAAGTCCGCACAGGCTGCAGAGAAGACCTCGTGGACCAGGAGCCGTTCCCCGTACATGCTCAATCTGGGAAGGCAGTTCATGGCGACCTATATCCGCGCCTATCAACGCATCCTTGGCGACAAGGCATACACACTCTCTATCGTCGTCACCATGGCCGTCGTCGCCCTGGTCATCGGGTCCATGTTCTACGACATCCCCGAGGACACCAGCGGGTTTTTCTCCAAAGGCGGCGCAATCTTCTTTTCTGTACTCTTCAACATCCTCGTCAACTTTGCCGAAATCAGCGCACAGTTCTCACAGCGACCGATCGTGGAGAAACACAAATCCTATGCCATGTACCATCCGTTCATCGACGCGCTTGCCTCCATGGTGGTGCAGTATCCGATCAAGCTGCTCAACGTGGGAGTCTTCAGCGTCATCATCTACTTCCTAGCCAATTTCAAGCGCGAGCCCGGTCCGTTCTTTCTCTTTGTGCTCTTTACCTTCCTGGTATCTGTAATGATGAGCGCCCTGTTTCGGACGATCGCTGCTCTCGCGAACCGGGCGGAAACGGCCCTGGCCACCGCGGGCGTTCTGCTGCTGCTCTTGGGCATCTATGCCGGCTATATCATTCCCCGGCCATCCATGCATCCGTGGTTCAAATGGATCAGCTACCTCAACCCAATATATTACGCGATCGAGGCCCTGATGGTTGTCGAGTTCCACGGGAGAAACGCGTTATGCAACACGCTGGTGCCATCTGGACCAGGCTATGAACACACGAGCGTGTTGAACCAGGTCTGCGCCGTCACCGGGGCCCGTCCTGGACAGCTGTACGTGTCGGGAGACGACTACGTGGAGCTTTCATTCTCCTATTCTTATTCCCACCTTTGGAGGAATCTGGGGATATGCATCGCGTTTTTCGTGTTTTTTGTGGCCACATATGCGGCTGCTACAGAATTCAAAAACCCACCGGCCTCGAAGGGTGACTCGCTGGTCTTTCATCATCCCAGGCTGCCCTCCGCAAAGCGTGTTCCTAAAGAGGATGACGTGGAGGACCGGGCCAATGAATTTGTGGCAGTCGGTCAACAACAGGAAGCTCTGATGGATGCTGTCGCCCGGGGCGAAAAGGTCTTTACGTGGAAGCACGTCAACTACGATATCGAGCTCAAAGGAGAGACACGCCGTTTGCTGTCCGACGTTCAAGGGTATGTGAAGCCCGGGACCCTGACGGCCTTGATGGGAGAATCCGGCGCCGGGAAGACGACCTTGCTTAACGTCCTCGCACAGCGGATCTCGGTGGGGGTAATCACTGGCAACATGCTGGTCAATGGATCTCCACTGGGCCGCTCATTCCAGCAGGAAACAGGTTATGTTCAACAGCAGGACATCCACCTCGCCGAATCTACCGTTCGGGAAGCCCTTCGATTCTCCGCTCTGCTACGCCAGCCAAAGGAAGTTCCCGTGCAGGAGAAATATGACTATGTAGAAAAGATCATTGCCGCTTTGGGCATGCAGGAGTACGCAGATGCTGTCATCGGCGTGCCTGGCCAGGGACTGAACGTGGAGCAGCGCAAGAGGACAACAATTGGGCTGGAGCTCGTTGCTAAACCAACTCTCCTACTGTTCTTGGATGAGCCGACATCCGGACTTGACTCCCAGTCCGCTTGGTCCATTGTGAAGTTCTTGCGAGACATGGCCAATGCCGGCCAGGCCATTCTCTGTACCATCCACCAGCCCTCTTCCATGCTGTTTGAGCAGTTCGACCGTCTGCTGCTGCTTGCCAAAGGTGGAAAGACCGTCTATTTTGGCGACATTGGCCCCAACGCCAGCACGGTGATCCAATACTTTGAGAGGAACGGAGCCCCATCTTGTCCCGAGAATGCCAATCCCGCCGAGTACATCCTGGACACAATCGGAGCCGGAGCGACAGCCCACGAGGAACGGGACTGGGCTGAAGTCTGGAAGTCGAGCCCGGAATTCCAGCACGTCTCGGTGGAAATCGAGAAACTGAACTCGACGCACCAGGAGGGCAGCCCGGCTGGGGAAAACACTGACACTGCCGACACATCGAGTGGATATGCCATGCCCTGGTTGCATCAGTACCTGGCGGTGCAGCGGCGTCTATTCCAGCAGTACTGGCGCAGTCCAGTCTATATCTGGAGCAAGGTGTTCATCAACCTGGCAGGCGGGTTGTTCCTCGGATTTACCTTCTACAAGGAACCCAACTCGGTCGCGGGCCTCCAGAACAAGACCTTCTCTGTGTTCATGCTCCTCCTGCTCTCGCTCGTGATCATCGTGCAGCTGCAGCCGCGGCTGATCCAGTACCGGGAGCTGTACGAAGTGCGCGAGCGGCATTCCAAGATGTACCACTGGACCGTGTTCGTGGTCGGCAGCATCGTGGCGGAGATCCCGTTCAACATCATCATTGCCTCGGTCTGCTTCATCTGTTGGTATTTCCCTATCGGCTGGTGGCGCGACATCTCCGACGGCCGGGGCGCCTCGATGTGGTTTGTCTTCATGCTCTACCAGCTGTACCACACGAGCTTCTCGCAGAGCCTGGCCATCGTGGCCCCAGATGCCGAGACGGCGGCCATGCTGACGATCCTCTTCTACACGTTCATCCTCGCCTTCACCGGCGTCGTCCAGCCGCTCTCGCAGCTCGTCGGATTCTGGCACTTTGCCTACTACGTGTCGCCGTTTACGTACCTCGTTTCCTCGCTGATGTCCACCGCAACGCATGGGGTTCCTGTCCGATGCGCGGAGCCGGAAATCAACATCTTCAACCCGCCTGCGGGGATGACCTGCGGAGAATATGCGGGGGTCTTTGCACGCGAAGCCCTCGCGTCGATTTACAACCCGGACGCCACTGCAAATTGCCAGTTCTGTCGGTACGCGGTGTCGGACGCGTATCTGGCGGGCGTGAACATGTTCTACGAGGACCGCTGGCGCGATTTCGGCTATCTATGTGCGTTCACCGTCTTCAACACCGTCCTCTTCTTCGCGGTTTACTGGCTGCGTTCTCGGGGGGTCGGTTCACGGATTTGGGTTAATGTGTCGAGAGTTCTGCCTGTTGAGAAGGTGAAGCAGGTGCTTCACCGCAAGCCTGATTGGAAGGTTTAGATGTGGTTATCTTCGATGACCATTCACGGACTCTGAGATTGTCTACTGACTTCGTTCGGTCTTCAGATTGACAGATGGATTTCTTTTTCATTACACACGCGCCAACATTCCTTTCGGTTTGTTTCTATTAAGACATTACCAATTACAATTATTTCATCATTTCCTACATAATACATATATTCTCCCTCTTCTTGCCTTCAACTGACTCTCTCTCGCCCTCTCTTTTTTTGTTTCATTTCATTTCTTCGAACTGTATTAACACCATACAAAACCATCGAACCTCGAAAGCATTCTTGAAGCTGATAACCAGAGTAGAGTAGATTAGATGGATAGATAATAAAATCAATCAATCAATCAATCACCCACCCACACCAATTACTAGAGATCTAACAAGGATAGAAAGTAGTAGTAGAGGGCTTGTCTTGAGATAAGTATTAATATACCTAGCATAGCTTCCAGTAGGTATGTTCCTCTGGCTTTAGTAACTATTCATGTCTTGTCTCTTACCCAGGAAGTGAATCTTATTTTTTTATTATTATGGCAGATCGATTAGGTAATCTTCTTGCTTATACAGTAACTACCTTTGACGGATCTTTATTAGAGCTACATATTTCATACATATTAGGGAGTTCACCTTCTTTCTGCGGTCAAAAAAAAAAACTTGGCTCGGCCAGTGAAGCAAGCAAGCAAACCAGGTCAGTGAGAGACTCTTATATTAGAATAGTAGTATATTAAGAGAGCAAATGTCATCTGAATCCTGTGTCACTCATAAATGAAGAGTGGATCATTGTTGGTCTATAAGGAAACAATAATATTAGTTAGGTCATAATATATAAATATGTACTTGGCATATTTCTTGTTCTTAATGACCTCTTCCTTAATAGGAGTATGCCTAATCTACTTGTTATTAGTATATAGTATAAAAGCAACTTATTTAAAACCACTTATATAATGAATGTCATCTGTATCCTTTTTTATTAATATAGTTTTTATAATATAAAGAAACCCAGCAAAGAATTATTTGGCAAAATTTAGTATAGAGAATATGGTCAGGTAGAGAGTATTCCTTTGGTAGAGTTTATGTATCTTTAATAGTGGTTAAATATGGTGTAGATTGCCCTTCACAGAGATAGTCTTCTTTATTCATATCACTATCCTCTGATGCCCATCTATTCAGTATAATTAGTAGGTAGCAGAAAAGAAAGTGGATTGAACATTACATTTTATAGTCTGCCAGGACTCTGTTCTGAAGTTTGATGGAGTGATCTGAATACTTATTTTTGGCTCTCACACTGTCCTTCTCTTGTTATGTGCACCTTTTGTATCCATTTGTTTTTGCACAAGCAAGTCTATCCAACTTTGTCTTTAGCATTTCAACAAATTTTCACCAATAGCGAGACAAAAAAAAAGGCAAATTCTATAGGTAGAAAAATACAGAAAGATGTCTGTAGGATTACAACAATATAGAAGAGAAGAAAAATAAAGATAAGACCAGAAACAGACACAGAGGGGCGAAGACCATCATTTTTGCTATTAACTTTTTTTCTCCCTGGAGGTTGTAGGGGACGACCCACTACTACCATCGTTTTCCAATCTGTCCTCTGCATAGTTCCTTGGTTTGATGTTGCTAAACAACCGGTGCGAGCATTTAGGGGAGATGGGTGAGAATGGGGTGAGTATAAAAGAGCCTGGGTGAGTGAATCACCTCGATCGCGTGAGTCGCTCACCTGACTCACCCTGCTCACCCCGTTAAAGCGGCAGTGTCCAAGTCAGGTAGGGAAGAGCAGTTCGCAGATTTTTATACGATATTTTGACCTATCCGTGAGATTTCTGCGAGACATTCGGCGCTTTGCACTTCCGCTTTAGTGCTTAGGGAGCGCCGCTTTTGTCTCACTGAGCAGACCTGAGCACAGCCTGAGCAATCTTGGAGCTTCCTAAGCTGCTTACTGAGCAAGGACGAGCATAGGACAATCATGTGAACCCAATAAAATATTAGGTGCCAAGATTATAGTCTTACCTAGCTGCGTTACTTGGCCCCCACCTGCCATTGCTCTTTAATGCCCTTGTATTTTAACTAGCATATTCTAAAGAGAAACAGGGAAAAGTCCCTCACTTTCTTGCTGTAACCCAGTAGGTCTGATGGATAATTTCAAGCAGAATTGTTGGTTCAATTAAAAAGTATCCCCGCCGTTACTGCCGTTAAAGATAATCATGCATAGTGGTAATGAGTCCATACTGTAGAAATCAGGCTGGTATCTTGTGCTTTGCACTGCTTTGCCCTTTAACCAGATGTGGGGAAATTGCTTCTGTTTGTTAACTGGTCTTAGCTCTCTTGATTTGATTTACTGATATAGATACCTTCCAACTGCTTCCAACCCTGTCGGTCCACAACAACTAGTTGCCTTCGACCATTCATGTCCAACCGCTCTAATGCAATCAGTTTCCAACTTTCCACTCTAGCGCAATCAATTTCAACCGCTCTAGCTAGCAATATAGTCCGACAGCCTTTCATAACCACTTGACCGTTTAAACGGAAACAGAGTGCTGGAGTAACCACAATATCTGGGGAACTAGTTGCCCGGCGACAAGACGGACCGAGTCTCCACCGGCGGCTAAGAGAGCTCGTCATTGGCTGTCACTCCACATCCTGCAAAGCCCTTCACATCGCACTAAGACTATATCCCAATTGTTGGTGCCTGACCCATATGGCATCCAGGCAGCTGCTAGGCCTGAATAATTTAGCTGTTAGTTACTATGTGACTGCCAAACTAGCCATGCAGCTATAGAGCCGACCTCAATGTCGGCTCCTAGTCAGTTCTTCTTTTCTCCTCCAGAGGGAGCAAGAATATATTGATCTTCTATGCCTAGATAGGCTTCATCTATTTCCCCACTGATCTCTCAGCAGCCTTACGCCGAGAATATAGATAATATCTGCCTCACTACATATTTAAAGTTCTAAGAATCATTTTGTTCTTCTTGTTTCGTTCGTTGAAGCTTTATTGCATTGAAAGACCCCCATACAGTTTGTCAATACAGTCTTCGGGTAAAATGATTCCCAAACTTGACGAGCTGCCGACACTCGTTCTGTCCTTGATCTTTGACGATGTACGGGATGTCTTCTATATGCGATGATTTCTATTGCTCATGTCCCACAGATCTATCTCTCATCGCCTAAAACTCTGCGAAGTTTATCACTAGTGAACAAGGCGTGTTATCATGCTGCCGTTCCATTCCTTTACCGAAATCTAGCACTCCAAATCTCCTCTCGCCAAAAACTCCGCGAGGACTCTGCCGAACTCGAAGAAAATCCTTTCCGCAAAAAGTTCTTGATTCATGCTCGGTGTCTCAAGGTCTGGGGCCGTATGCCCTTACTGGCCGAAGAAGAGGATACAGCAGGCTCCCCCTCTTCCGATCGGGAGGAATTGGCTGCCGAACCTGCCCATTCAGAGGAGTATGACGCGGAGTTCGGGGGCGTTTTTACGGTTGATCTGCCTGATGGGTCAGCAGAGGAAGTCTCCGAGGCCTGGAATCCTCTCGCTTTGGTGATTCAGAAATGCAAGCATATCACCGACCTTATCTGGGTTTGCCGGAATCAGCTGCCGCCGTGTTTATTACAGACTATTGACCAGTACCATCCATCCTGCCGACTAGACATGCGGTCCTTCCGTCTTCGTAGCCTTGGGGACTCCGTCACCGATCCGCACGAGCTAGACCTGATCCGATCGCCCCGTTTGCACAGTATCAGCGTAAAAACGGTCGGGGTCGATTCAAACGGCAATGTCGATTATAACAGGAGTGCCATTTTTCAGGTTGTCGCACTGGCCCCAAATCTCAGGCATCTTAACATAGTAAGACCTCGCTCAGGAGCATCCCCTCAGCTACTGCGCGCCCGTAACAGGCCGCGGGTGCCCTGGAAAGGATTCGTGCCGCCTTTGAAGGTCTCCAATAAAGGTGCACTCACCTCGCTCACGTATTTTGGGAATCGGGGCATGAAATTGGATGACATACGGGAGTGGCCAAAGTACACCGACCTGTCCAAGATCCGCTATTTAATGCTGGGAGACGTGTCGGATCCTCTGGTGTTCGGTTACATGACGCAGAACGTGAGGTTCGCATCTCTCGAGACGCTCGATATGGGTTTAAAACCGACCACTAATAATCGGGACTTGTTAGTCTCTGAATTGGAGTCTCTCATGGAGCACCTAGAGCCTCTAAAAGAAGTTCGCTTGGCAGGGTATCTGACGGCCTCTGTGCTTGACAGGATTCTCCAGCGACATGGCCCGACACTGCGCAGACTGGCCTTGCATCCCTATAAACATGTCTATGGCCCACAGCCTTCACTTTCAACGATTCGCTCAGAGGAGGTCCGGAAAATTGAGTCTCATTGCCCACTGTTGGAACATCTGAGGATTTCTATCCCATATCCCGGTGTCCTTGCTCCGGACGAATGCGACCTCTCCGACGTTTGTCCGAATCTTCATCGTCTTCGCGAACTTGCATTGGACGTCGACAATGGAAGATCGGATCTTCCACTTGATGAGGCCGCTCGGAAGATCTGGGACTTGATAGACAAAGAAAAGGGAGGATGTCGTCTGAGTTGTCTTCACATAGTTGACCTCAATGTTAGTCTCCAATCCTTGACTTCTTCCAACCGTCCCAACTCCCTCCCCTCTCTCGTCTTTCCCCCATTTCTTTTCATCACCTACATTATCCCATACCCCGATAAACTAACGCGCGTAGACCACCACCATCCTAGCGAGAAGAGATATCGAAGGATCCGATGAGGTTGAATTAGACTCGATTGATGGTGACAGAGGGACTAATCAGAGAATTACGGAAAGGTTTCATGGGCTTCCGACAGCACGGTTTCGATTTTGAATTGGTGCTCGATTGATCTCCTTGGTTGCCTTTTCCGCGAAGTCTGCAAATTCTGTATCACGCACATGCAGTGACGATGATTTTGGGGCAAGTCTCGAATCTTGCATGGGACCTGCATCAATGAGACGGTTCGATTTGCCAAACTTCGAGACACCTGGTTGGTGACTTGATATGCGTTTGATACGGGTCACACCCTTGACTTGCGACTCTCAGACTCCAGCCTTTCAAGTCCTCGGTCGACCTTCGTCAGCACACGAGAGAAGGTCTGGAACGCGAGTTTCTGTGATATATCAAATTCACAAATACTTTGAGACTGCGAATTGTACTTATTTTAAAGAAAAATATTTATATTTTCCTATTTGCCAAATATGTTTCAAACTCATCCAACAGATCGGTCACCTGCGAACGATTCCCTACGTCTCTTTGCTTGCTAGTCCGCTGCTGACCATGACCAATACCAACTCATTCGTCCGTCGGATTCCTGCATTAGACTTCATCACTAATCCAGGGTACGTCCCACCAGCAAACTAGGGATCCGGCACGCCGCTAGCGGATTCTGCACCCGGTGCTGGATCAGTGGACAAGAACTGGAGTGCTTCATACAGGATCCTCCACCCTCGTACTCCACTGCCGAATGCATCCGGGTCGAATTGGAAAAGCGCAACACCCCTCTCACTTTCGAAGAGCTCATCGTTTGTCTCGCCGTCTATCTCACATTCCAATGGGATGTAATTCCACACAGCAATGGGCACATCCTGATTTCCCAGAGCTGTTCGAATGGTGTTCAGGAGTCGAGGGACTTTGCCGTAATAGTTCGAATTTTGGTAATTCTGGTAATTGCCCCGGGCCGAACGGGGCGTCATCACGTAGACACGAGTGTCATCATTGGCAGTGAAGAGGTCTGGATTCATTGCTGGACCCTGTCCAACTTGGCCGCCGCCGCTGAAGAAATTAAGTACCCGTTGCTTGAACACCGATGCAGAACTCGACCACGACGGGACTTCGAAGAAATGACCCTATACATCACGACAAAAAGTAAATCAGTTATTCAAATCCAAACAAACAAAGAAAGAACAGACATGAGCGCAGTGAGCTGACCATGTAGACCGCTCGCGTCGACACCACTGTGACAACGGTGCATCCGCAGAGGCCATTCGTGCCCACTTGAAACGGTGTATTTCCGAACAACTCTTGCCTGACCACGTTATCAGACGGATCTGCGATACTTGATGGAGTGCCGAAGTAGGGGTCAGGGTTGCCTTGAAATTGATCAATAAGGTAATCCGCGAGTTGGTTCTGCAGAAGAGGAGTGATCGTTCTCTTCTGCAGTGTTTTGAGCTCTTCTGGTGAAGGGTCTGTTTCATTCCACGCCCCTGGTTCCGGTCCAAAGAAGATTCTCCGGTTGCGCTTATCCAGGGGCGCTTGGGTACATGCCAGGTTAGAAGGGCCGCAAAGAGGCCCGCAATCGGGCACGTCAGGGTCGTCGAGATAGGCAGTGCAGGAGTCCGAATCCCTGTGCTCTCGTCAGTCTCTAAATCAACCATATATTTCTTTTGCAGCAAAACTAACTGGCGTGCAAGCAACGCCCGATTCGTCAACCGCCATCCAGACAACGCGGGCGTGGTGGCCGGACTGTCTAACGGAGTGATCCAACAATCACCAAAGAGACATAGAAAGAGCAAAAGGACGCTGAGCGTCCATTTTACGAACGAAACCATGGTGAGTCAATGCCAGATCAAATGGTAGAACGGAGCTCTCCAATGCCAATGGAATTATTTTAATATGAGTGCAGCTGAAGTAGACCCATGGAATCCCTAGGGATAGGGTGCCTTGTCTACAGTGGATTTCCGAGAGACAGCATTCCAATTTCCAACCTTCGGACACTGAAGAGTATATCTCCGTCATGTCCTCGTTTACCCAGTAGCGGTTGGAGGTCATGGGCCGACACAAGGTGACATTCGCGTACGCCCGCCTCGAGCGCTGGCCTCTTAGACTGTGATATTGTAGCATCTGACAATGTTAGCGCTCACCGCTGTGGCGTTTGCGTCTGACCATCTCAAAAATCACGATGCTAGCCGTCGTTCATGCAACGAGTGCGAGGGGAGAAAAACTCCTGTCCACTTCAGCCAGGGGCCGAGATTATCCGGCAGCGAAGAAAAGGATGAGACCCCGCGCAGAATGCGGATAGTGGCCTAGAGCAAGTCCATTCAGTTGGAAGGAAGTGATCTATGCTAGTAGTATGGCGCTAATCCCGGAAATTTATGCGTCCTGCAGCTTGCGGGAGTTTAGACTACTGTACATGCAAAGTATGTAGGCGGTTTAGTCCATTACACGTCGCTTTCAGCCGCCCTCCCACTACGAGCCCCGGATCCAAACCCTGTTATCACAAGGGGGAAACGTGGAATGTTCAAGCCTCGGAACTGTTGTCATCATTCCTCCCCGTTCATCTCTTAAGGTTCCTATCAAAGTCAAGTCAGAGCTGCCTGACGATCGTGACTATATGTTCACCCCAGAATCACGCACTAAGGCCCTTTATAATCATGTGGTTGATTCTAATTTTTCATTTGTCATTGCACGGAATGATGAAGATGCACCTGTCACTTTTGCTCGCCATGAACGTATTGGAACGCTTGAGGATGCCACTTTCACTACTGCATATCAGGTGTCTCCCGATGCCGCCAATCTCGCACGATTAGCCGCTGAGCCTGCCCCTTTTGAACGACCTAATATCTCTGTACCTTCCGCGCCGCTGCATCTTGAAACAAAGCTCCCTAACGGTATTACTGTCTACGGGGATCATATAACGGTGGCCGCGTTGAAACAGGTTGTGGAAGCGTATGCCATTTGGGGAGAAAATGAAGGGTTTGTGAATATCCCAGAGGACCAATGGATGGAGATCCCACTTGTGGAAGGCTGGGAAAGCAAAGTGCCTAAAAGCCGTGTCTATCACCTCGGCCCGAAGGATCGCGAAGTGGTGGACGAGACATTTGATGAGCTTCACCATAAAGGCCGTATGGAGTGGGCTACAGGCCACACACCTACCTGTTTTCCAGTCTTCGTGGTTTGGAAAGACGTCATCAAACCTGACGGCAAGGTAATTCGCAAAGGTCGTGCAGTAGTAGACCTACGCAACCTTAAGAAGATTGTTGAGCATGACTGCTATCCCGTTCCAACACAGGAGGACATTATTAAGCTCACAAACGGCTGTCATTACATCTCGGTCATCGATGCTACAAAGTTCTACTATCAATGGCGTGTCAAACCTGCGCACCGCAATCGTATCGCAGTTATATCTCATCGGGGACAAGAGATTTTCAACGTCTGTATTATGGGAAACTGCAACGCTGTGGCATACGTGCAGAGACAAATGGATCTACATCTCAAAGAATTGGCTATGTTTTGCAGGGCTTATATTAATGATATTGTCATTGCTTCTCGCACCTTAGATGATCACATCCAGCATCTCCATATGCTTTTTCAGAAGCTGACAGATTTGAACATCTCTATCTCACCAGACAAGTCGTACATTGGTTTTCCAAATGTTCAGCTGCTTGGCCAACGTGTAGATGCCCTGGGCATGTCTACAGTTGAAGAAAAGCTCAAAGCTATCACGAGCCTCTCTTTCCCGCGTTCACTGAAAGAGCTGGAGACGTATCTCGGCATGACTGGCGCTCTTCGTCACTATATTGCCCATTTTGCGCAGAAATCCGCCCCGCTTCAGGATCGCAAGGCTCGTTTGCTGAAAGGCAGTCCGGTCAAAGGTGCTCCCCGCCAACGTTTTGCAGCACGTACAGCATATCTTGACCCTACATCTGATGAGCTTGACTCTTTTATGCAGCTGCAAGCTGAATTCGCTCGGCCTAAGTGGCTAGCACATCATGATCGCGAACGGAGACTGTATATGGAGCTAGATTCCTCTAAGGAGCGTGGCCATGGCGCAGTGGTCTATCATGTCAAGAAGGAATACGATCATGCAGAATTGAAGAAGCCGCCTCCCCGCGCAATGATGGAGCCCATCATGTTTTTTAGTCGTACGCTGACACCGGCTGAGCGACATTACTGGCCTACAGAGCTCGAAGTTTCTAGCCTCATCTGGGTGCTACGGAAAATACGACACTTAGTTGAAGCAGCACCTTGTGACCTGCTTCCCGTGATCTATACTGATCACAGTGCCACGATCAGTATTGCGAAACAATCTTCATTGACGTCGAGCTCCACAGATCGCCTGAATCTACGCCTTGTACGAGCTTCACAGTACATTCAGCAATTCAATCTTCTTATCTACCACAAGCCAGGCAAAGAAAACGTGGTGGCAGACGCCCTCTCTCGGTTGCCCGCTGCGGATATGACGCCGTCCTCAGAGCCTGATCTTGATGTGTTGTACGTCACTGTTGAAGATGAATCTTACGCCTTGATCCTATCTGTTGTTGAATTGAGTGATGGATTCAAAAACCGCTTGAAGGACGCGTATCTGGAGGATCATCGCGCAAAGGCCATCCTTGATATGCTTCGAGCTCCAACCGATGATCCAATTAAGACAGTCTTACCATACAAGGAAGAAGATGGCCTTCTATACTCCTTACGAAACGCAGATGATTGGTGGCTCTATATTCCGTATAGCGTGGCGCAGGAGATCTTCCGCATGGTTCATGATGATCAGGGACATCAAGGTTTTGATCGCGCGTATGCGAAGATGCGAGGGTATGCAATCTACAAGGGTGTTTCTCGTCTCCGGGAATATATCAAACATTGCCCTGAGTGCCTTATAAACGCCCCCCGCACTCACAAGCCGTACGGTTCATTGCAGCCCATCCTCTCGCCGCCAATTCCCTATCACACGCTCACAATTGACTTCATTCTTGGCCTTCCTGTCTCCAAGGGTGGCAATGACGCGATCTTATCACAGACTGACAAGTTTACAAAGCAGATTGGCCTCATTGCAGGTAAAGCTACATGGTCTGCAGAAGATTGGGCTATTGCGTTAGTAGATTTCTGGCAACGCGCTGATTGGGGAGTGCCTGTTGTCATTATATGTGATCGTGATCGCAAGTTCCTGAGTGCTCTATGGACATCTATTTTCCAAGGACTCGGAGTACAGATGCTGTACGCCACTGCTTATCACCAACAAACTGATGGTCAATCGGAACGTACTAATCTCACCGTTGGTATCATGGTACGCCATTGGGCTGCTACGCATCCTGATAAGGATTGGGAACAGGCCTTACCATCCTTTCAAGCAACACTAAACGGCTCAGTTAACATCTCGACCGGAGTTGAACCTCATGTTCTAATGTACGGTATGAAGCTGCGTACACCGTGGAACATGCTTCGCTCAGCATTCAAGCAGGATTTTGCATCCAGAGATGACGCGAAGGAGAGTCTCAATTGGGCGATGATACGGATGAAGCGTATCTACGACTCCCATCATAAGGATGTTCATTTCGCAGTTGGTAATGAGGTTTATCTCTGCCTTGGTGATGGCTATGACATCCCAGCCAACGCTATTGCTGCCAAGAAGGTGCGAGACAAGCGTGCGGGACCTTTCAAGGTTCTTGAGCGAGTGGGTAAGCTTGCCTATCGCCTTGATATCCCGGCTACATGGAGAATCCATCCGGTCATCAGTGTTGCGCATCTTGAACCTGCTCCCAAAGGACCCGATCCCTACGGACGAACAGCTACAGAGCCAGGTGCGGTGCTGGATGAGCGCTTTCCTGAAGATACTGATCGCTACGAGGTTGAAGTCATTCTTGACAAGAGAACACGCTGCTACGGTCGCAGTAAGACGCCTACTACACACTATCTTGTGCGTTGGAAAGGGTATACAGCCGCAGGGGACCAGTGGCTTCATGAGAGGAATTTGGTGGGCGCAGAAGAATTGATCAAGGAGTTTGAGGCGTCCCGTGCTTAGCGGTGGATTAATTCTAAATGGAGGCCTCTGATAGGTCAGAAAATAGGCCGATATTGTATGTATTGCATTTAGATATCTGCAGCGAGGGCGCAGCATTTCTTCGTGGTGGCAATGTCGCAGTATCGGCCTCTGCCATATACTGCCGTCTGTCACCGCCTTAGATAGCTTCACACAATTCAAGGGGCGACTCACATACGATAGTTATTACAACAACTGTGCCGTCACACAAGGTACTAGAAGATGGTGTTATTAGTGCCAGTTATCCTATCTAGAGATCCTCTTTTTTTAGCTAATCTTTCTTTTTAGTTAAGAACCTGCCAGGTTAGTTTAGCATATATATATATAAAAGTCAAAGATAGAGGATAACTACAGATAGTAAATACCTACTCTTTATAAATTGCATGGTATTATTCTATAATCTCTTGCTTTCCTTTGTATATTTATTTCTATTCTAAATAGTATCCTATTCTTAACATGTTTCTCTATTATAATTCTTGTTTTTATAAAGAGCTCTTTGTTTTTATCTTTCCTGCTTTAGCTAAGATTTCTTTATTGATAGTACTATATCCCTCTAGGCCATAGATTATAATAATAATGCAAAAATAACTCAGAGGGTATTATAGTAAAAAAAGATATATATAATGACTTATAAGCAATTACTCTATATATGCCAAAATAAGCAAGAGTAATTTACAGAAGAAGGATACTAGTAAGGGAGATAGGTAGCATCTCTATATAATGCCTACAAGAATCTAAGGATAGTCCCTAATCTAGTAGGACCAGTGAATTAGTCTCCTTATTTTCTATTAGTCTGCCTTTTCTTACTACAGTAATAAGGGTTTCAAATGCACATATTCTTTGTCCCTCATTTTGTGAGCCCATCGCAAAAAGGCGGGTGGGACGTTAGGAAGGTATCATATAAACCTTCAAATGTGGCCATAAGGCAATATAAAGACCAGGTGAGCTGCTGAGCTGAATCACGTAATGCTCAGTGATTACTCAGTGAGTGCTCTGGTATACTTACTGAGCACTCACTGCGCAACTCCCGAGCGCCCTCATTAAAGCGGCCAGATCCAGAAGAGGAAATGGGACGGCCGTCGCAGAAATCTCAACCGTAGTGTGACCTACCTAGCCCTACCTAAGAGTGTCAATACTGAAAAAGGCTAGATCGACAACATTCATCAATAAAATGCGGGTTAAGAACCTTATTTATCCCGGGGTCCGGGGTAATAGAGTCCGGGGAAAGCCTCCGCCTATCTACCTAAATTCAGTAATTATTAGCGCACGCTAGGATGTTCGATTTAGTTGATTGTCTCAAACGGGAAACTTTGCTCAGAAGCAAGACTGGAATGGAAAGAAGCTTGGACCAAAGTTGCTGGCCCGAGATGACTACTCCATGTGGCACGGGAGATGGATGTATCCCTCTGGGGGGATACAAATGTATCCAGCTAGCTAGGTAGGTAGGTAAATTATACTACAGTCAGGACGTTATTTTATATCGCGTGCTCCCTCCCCACATGGCAGACATGATCCATTGTATGGTCTTGTTTCAATTCAATTCAGTAAATAAAAATAAATCCATTTCTCCCATACCTCAATTACTCTTTCCATACGTGCTTCTCTATCTTCACGCAGAATAGCTGTCCTCGAACTGAGCAGTACATTGCTATACACTTTATTCAAACCTAGGTAGACAACGAAAATGGCAGAAAAAGACAAAGACCCCAACGCTAACCCCCTCACGCCAACAACCACGCACGAAGAAATCGTCTCCAAAGAAACCCCCACCCTCTACGCGGAAGAAGTGCACTATGGCTACTCTGGCGCGAAAGGAATGCTCAAATCGCCCTATGTCTTTGGCGCGACGCTGCTGGCGTCCATGGGTGGATTTTCGTATGGATATGGTATGAGCCTGCTAATTACTTATATTGTATATGTCTCCTGACGAATGCAGACCAAGGCGTCGTCTCCCTCATCCTCGTCATGCCGCAGTTTCAGGCCCGGTATCCGGAGACCAACCCCTCCGCGCCCGGGTATGGTTTGAGCAGCACAAACAGCACGCTATGTTCCGTGATTGCATCACCTGACCTCAGACTGAGCAGCCCGCCAATGCGATTATCTATAATCCAAGCCCGTACTATATACAGACGATGCAATATTTTTGTCGTATCACTCAAATTGATAGAACTCGAATGTCTAGAGCTCGTCATGTGTATCGTCCTTCTTGCACGTCGCTGCATACTCCTTCATATACCCCGGAAGAACCACCTCCCACAGCTCGTCCTTTTCCAGATAGGTATATTCTCCCTTGCAGATCTCCGACGTCACCAGCGGAAACAGCTTGAGACTGTTCTTGAGCGCGACGACAGCCGACTTCTTCTTGAAGCAGCTCCCCCACTGGTTCAATGCCTCTGATTCCGCGCAGAAGTGTTTGCCCTGCAACAACGGCCCGCAGTCCCTCTTCACGACGGCGGCGACTTGCTCACCGAACTGGATAAAAGTTTCTCGGAAGCGCGACGACAGGCCCATCTCCGTCGCGACGGTGTCGACAAAGGGCAGGAAGGCGTGCTGGTAGGTCCATTCTTCCCAGTCGGCGACGGCGGGCTGGCAGCCTTTGGCGCAGACCTCGGCCTGGTAGGAGTGGGCCAGGGAGTCCAGGCGGTCGCTGAGGGTGCCGAGGATCCTGGTGCAGGCGGGAGGCAGGGCTGCGCGTGCGACGTGGGTGGTGCACAGGATGAGGAGGGAGAAGAGGAGGAAGGGCATGGTGAAGCGTGCGGTCGGCGATGAAGCAAGGAAAGACACACGGAAATGCTCTGCGAGTCGCTTCGGCAGGAACGCGTCGATCGGCGTCCTTATTGGATGGTTCGGCGAGCCGTAGCGGGGGAAGCGGCGTGGGTCCGGGGTTTAGCGGCTTGGCAAAAATAAATCACTGATAATCAGTAGAACATTATAAAGAGTAGTATTAGAATAAATTCCTTGGAGTGAGAAGAGATGCCAGATATAACTCTGCTGTCTACATCTGTGTCTTCTTTGCAGATTTTGACTGTCATACTGGCATACTATGATGCTCATAAATGGTGATCAGTAAGAACCCACAAACGGACGAGTCCCCAAGTACCCTCATTGAAGTCCATAGATCTACTCTGAATATGGAGATATATACGGAATTCCTTATTTAAAATAGCGTATCTGGTCCTGTTCAGGTTTTCACTATATCAGCAGCAGTATACTGGTAGTAAGGACGGTCACCACAACCTCATACTATGAGCAAAACCACTCTGTTTAGCAACAAACGCCGTACTCATGTCGCCCATGATAGAGCTATGGTTTTAACGCGAGTTTTCAAGATTGAGGACTCTTACTCAAGCGAAGATGAGAGATGCTTTCCTCCTTATCGGCTGGCTGATCACGTTAGAGGGACGGAAGGCAGGCACGTGTTCCATTTAGCGAGTCACGAGTCATGGAACAACTCACACCTCTCTATCATCAGTCGCTAATAGCCGCGTTCCTCAAGTTCTATGACCTGACAGCTACTTCGTAAGTTTCCCTTTCTCTGCTGAGAGATAAACTCTGACCTATCGCTGGTGTCTTCTTAGAATGGTCGTGAAGCTGCGCTTGATCGCGCAGCCAGGAAAGAATTCATTCGATAGCGAACGCGCAGAATCCACGCGCATTCCATCGAGCGGATGCATCGATGGCTTGGTTACCTTCAATGAATTATTCTGTGGATAATATCATGCTGCCACGAGACGAAATGGCTGCACACGCCGTCCTTTCCCATTCAATTCATACGTTACACCCGGAAGCCTAGGCAGTGAGCTGTCCTCTGATAACTCTCCCGTCCGGCTCACTGATTGAATGTCTGTTAGTGGCCTCAAGTGAGACAGATCACATTGCACATCAAGACAGCATTTCTGCTCGATTTGTAGCTCCCCGTATTGCCATCTTTCATCCTGAAAACGACCTGTAGGCTCAATCGCGGATGGAGATAGCGATTTTGACAGAACTGCCGGCACGTGGATTCTCCTTCCTGATCGGGCGTAAGTCGAGGATACCCAGCAATACCACGTTTCGAACCACTACTTAATACTAAGGAGTAACTAACAATCCGTCCTCCAGAAAAACCACGCAAATGTGATCAGGGTGATATCAGAAAGGGACCGGCCTGAGCCTAACGGACACCGTTCCGCTAAGCCCCACGATGGTGCCAATTAGTTAACATCAAAAACGCGGAGCTCTCCGTTATCAATCAGCAGCGGTGATCTTGGCAAATTTGGCTTTGGGGCGGACCCATCTAGAAGCTGTACCTGGCTGGTTATTATCTCACTCGGATGTTCGGATCGCATGGCCACTGACTCCAATGAGCAGCAGCTCTGCCAGCACGATGGCCGTGGAGCAGCTGGTGCAGATGGATCTAAACGTATGCTGTTCCTGGCACGTGTCCCTAGCGACGCGTCCGGGGTGAAACAAGCGTGCAACCCGCTTAATCTTGCCCAGCAACAGATCTATCCTAATGCGGATCTGGCATTCCTTCCGAGCTGTCCTGCATCTAATTGCTTGTTATCACGACTGACGGCGGCAGATGCCCCACAAGCCCATGATCGAAGATAAGGATAAATGGAACGACGGCCCCAATGCTGGTCGTTGACTGCACTCCATCCGATTTGACGCAGATCTTCAGCTGCAGCCGAATCCCAGCATGGTCGGATTCTATCACGCCGCCCTGGTGCTTTGCACCGCCGTGGGCGCTTCTGCTCGCACGCACGGCGCCGCCAACCCGCGCTCCTACCTCGAGAAACAGTTCTCTCAGCAATTCAGCGAAGGTTACAGCATTCTGAAGCACTATGGCGGAAATGGGCCTTACTCGGAACGCGCCTCCTACGGCATCGAACGAGACCCGCCGTCTGGATGTGCGGTCGACCAGGTCATCACCATCATGCGACACGGCGAACGCTACCCAGACCCGAGCGTAGGCGCCGCCTTCGAGCAGACCCTGTCCAAGATCTATGCCTCCGGCATCACCGACTGGAAGGGTGACCTGGCCTTCCTCAACGACTGGACCTATTTCGTCCCGAACGAATGCTACTACTCGGCTGAGACGTGGACGGGGCCGTATGCGGGCTTGCTGACGGCCTTCCGTCATGGAGCCGAATACCGCGACCGCTACGGCCATCTGTGGGACGGCAAGTCGGTCGTGCCCATCTTCACCAGCGGCTTTGAGCGGGTGATCGAGACGGCGCGCAAGTTCGGCGAGGGATTCTTCGGATACAACTATTCGACCAGCGCGGCCATCAACATCATCCCTGAGGACGAGGACCGGGGTGCCGACAGCCTGACGCCGACGTGCGACCATGACAATGACCAAAGCACCTGCAATGCGCTGCCCAAGATGATGCCGCAGTTTTACGTCGCCGCTGAGCGGTTAAACACGCAGAACCCGGGACTTAATCTCAACGCGACGGATGTTTACAATCTGATGCGTAGGCAGCACCCCTGTCATTTGCGAAGACCTGGCTGACATGAACAGAGATGGCGGCTTTTGAGCTCAACGCCCGGCCGTTCTCGGACTGGATCAATGCGTTCACGCTGGACGAGTGGGTGAGCTTTGGCTACACGCAGGACCTGATCTATTACTACTGTGCAGGGTAAGCAGCCAGTCGAGTGGACTGACTATTATTCATCGACTAACTTGTGCAGTCCGGGTGACAGGAACATGTACGCCGTTGGAGCCGTGTATGCGAACGCGAGTCTTACACTGCTGAACGAGGGGCCATCGGCTGGAACGCTGTTCTTCAACTTGTAAGATCTGCTATGCACCACAGCGAGTCCACAGCGAGTGTTAATGCTGACTCAATCCAGCGCCCACGACACCAACATCACCCCGATCATCGCCGCGCTAGGCCTTCTCATCCCGCACGAAGACCTGCCCCTAGACTATATCCCCTTCGGCAACCCATGGTCAATCGGCAACATCATGCCGATGCAAGGCCACCTGACGATCGAGCGTCTCAGCTGCAACGCGACAGCCATTTCCGAAGCTGGGACGTACGTGCGGATCGTGCTGAACGAGGCCGTCGTTCCGTTCAACGCGTGCCAGTCGGGACCCGGGTACTCGTGCCCGCTGGCCAACTACACATCGATCCTGCAGAAGAGTCTGCCGGACTATGTCAAGACGTGCCAGGTGCCGTCGTCGTACCCGCAGTATCTGAAGTTCTGGTGGGACTACGATACGTCGACCAAGTACAACTACCAGAATGGGTCGATAGGGTGTCAGCAGGGGACGACCACCGTGTAGATCCTGGCAGGAATATAGTAGCGAAGAGTGTGTATATACGAGACAGCAGGGCAATGTACTGTATATATATATTGCCAGAATAATCTTATTGAAGTCGATATTCCCGTGCTAAATACAGGCACGACAGTGCAAGTAGCTCACACGTAACTCAGTGATCAGTGATTCATTTGGACGAATAAGAAAAAAAAACGCTTCCAAGCCAATCTGATCCGGCCTGAGCTGATCTAAGCTGACTGACCTCAAAAACAGAAATGAAAGAATATTATTCACTCGAACCTGTTGACGCCAAACAATACTTACCTACTTCCTGCTTCCAAGTACTACTTACCTATTCAGCAGTTGATAGTTGTTCACAGATTCATTGCATCTATTACTCTGTGTGGATGGATTCGTCAGATTCTCGTCCTTACCTGCACACACGACTATGTATGGTACAGTGAATGTCGTACGTATTTATAACAGATATGAAATACGACAGGATATAATATGCGATTGTCCCGGAAAACATTTTTGAATTCTGCTCTCTCACCTGCTCGCTCTCTTTTTTATTCTTTGCAACACTGCTCCATATTCATCATCATTTTCATCAATCGAACTCGATCTCAATCGAATCGATATGATATGATATGATGTCGTCGATAATGTCCGAAATGACTTGACACAATAATAGAGCACAACATGACATGACATGACAAGCATGACACGCATGAACAAACAAACGAATGAATACAATCATAGGTATCTTATCTTGTCCTTTCATCTCTCCTGACATGACGAACCCGACCAACCAAACCCGTTTATTTATTTATATGCCGCACTAACGCCGGAAATAGGAAACAAACAGCTGACTGAAGTGAAGAAGAAGAGGTAGAAAATTGCAACGCAAGAAGGAGGAAGCAAGATGAGGAATTGAATTCGCTCTGATCATATTCAACTTGGCACGGCTATGGTGTGCACACTACAGCGCAATAGCAACAGCACCAACCAGCCCAGCCACACCAGCAATGCTCAAGCCCAGATTACCGGTGGCAGCAGGCATGGCTCCGCCGGTCGACGACGAAGTCGAAGCAGTGGCCTGGGCGCCGGTAGCAGTGGTGCCCGTGCCAGTGCTCGTGCCAGTGGCAGTGGTGGTAGCAGTCGTGACGATCTCAACATGGTATTGCGAGGCCACAGACGTAGCTAGGCTCTCGGCAGAGGATGCAATCGCCGATTCGATCGATGCCCACTTCGACTTGCGTGACGCGATGACGCTGTCGGTCTCGGTGCGGGCTTCGCTGGCGAGCTGCGTGGCCCGGGATTCCGCCTCGCTGGCGACGCTCAGCGCGTGGGTAACCCATTGCGAGGCATAGGACGTCGCGCCCGTGCGGACTTCGCTGGCGATGGACTCGGCCTCGCTGGCGATGGTCTGGGCGGCGCTAACGGCGTCGCTGGCAATGGTTAGGCCGGCCCCAGCTGCGTCGCTGGCGATGCTGGCGCCCTCGCTGGCGGCCTCGGTGGCGATGGACAGGGCCCAGGAGACGATGTCGCGGTCTTGAAGGACAGGAGCGGGGGTGGGCTGGGGCATCGCCAGGGCGGAGGAGGTGAGGATGGCGGAAGCGAGGAGGAACTTGAGCTGCATGTTGATGATATCAGGAGTAGTACGGAGTACTTGATTGGAGGAATTGATTGAGTGAACGATGCTGGCAGAGGCAGGCCACTTGCGAGAATGTATAGATGATAGAGTATGAGAAACAGCAGCAAGGGCAGAAAGCCGCTTCTTATACGGCGTAGCCTGTCCTCCGGAGTAGTATGTTTATTACACGGACCTCATCAGCTCCATATCCCGGTCTATTGATTTCCTGTGGGACAGCTCAGCTCGCTCAGCCCCCTTGGATACGTGCCCGGCTGTGCATCTGGCCTTGCACAGCAGCAGACCGGTGTAATACACGAACGAGTCGACGACATTCTGGGGCGGGCGTTTCGATCCGCGTCAATCCCTGCTCAAACAAGCTGCCTAGCGGAGCCAAGATCTTGGATTTAATTATCATTACGCTGTTGAGCAAGCGCTCGCACTCCGAACCACAAGTGGCAGACGAGACGGTAATCTTACCGATTAATCTTACCGACCGGGGAAATGCGTAATGAGGCGCAGGGGCAGCCGCCTTCGCTGATTGGCCAGCAGCCCTGTACAGCCGCAAGGGGGAAATACTGGAAATGAAGCTGCCTGATCGTGGCCATGCTGGAGGAATACTTTGTTCTTGGATGATGATGATAATAATAGAAGAAGAGAGATGATGACAGATTCGATAATCTAAGTGTTTTCTTGTGGTGCGTGGACTGTGTGTGGATAGATACAGCCCTACAAGGTAGAAACGAATATAATTATTCTACTACCTAATTTAATAGTGCCGTGCCGCTCAGGTCAGAAACATATTATCTTACCGGATCTTTGCAGATGACAGAGAAGATCCTTACTTTCCGAGTCGTCATTTTCTTTTTTCCCCTCTGATGTCAATGATCTGATCAATAACGACATCTCAACTTCCATCCATCGATGAGTGTTTGCTGAAGTGATAATTACTGTACAGAGTAAATAAAACTATAGTACGGAGTACTAAACACCTTAGTTCCGCTGCACGTAGATGTAGCTATCCGAACGTTCCGATTTTCCTCCGTACTTTTATTTTACTCCGTTCAGTATTGTATCCGCAAGAGCAGCGTTCTGCTTCGTTTCTTTTCCTTCTTTTCTCTTTCTTTTACGAGTACACAATTACGGCACAGCCAAATCTAAATCTGTAATGCTGGGTGTACTCTGTATGGATCCATGGTTCCCGACTGGATCGGACTGTGGCGCAGTCAACAGCCAGGGCATACATCTACCAAGTATTCGGCACTTACTACGTACCTAGCAGGCATCTACATACTTGCAGGCATCAAGTGTTCGAACGAACGGTGGATATTCGTATCTTCTATCCGGATACCGAAAGATCCGACAGTACGTACAAACTTCAGAGACCAGAACAGTACGATACTGCCGTGCAACACCAAAGTCCGTCGTTCGTCATCCATGTCGTCGGCTCGTCGGCATCATTATCATCAGGCAGCAACATAATTAATTATTCGAGGCTGAATTTTGACCAAACAAGCATCAAAAATCAGTAGCTAAAACAAGTAGAATTCAAGGAGAGGGTAGCCGCAGCAGCACCCTGTGTAAGAAAACAGCCGCAGGTTCAGAATATTGACAATCAGTCATCGAGTATAAGAATCCATAATGAATGCACGCAGCATGAGCACAGAAATCCCTTCTATGCTGATCGATCAATAACGCAAAACTTTTGCAGCTTGAATATGGGATATTAGGAAAGGTGAGAAACACGCAGGGATACTCATGAGAATGACGCTGCTTGTCTGGCGGATATGATACTGGCACTCGACGATATCACTCATTGGCTGTCTGCAGTTAGGGGCTGTTGGTTATGGCGTAGTTCAACTTATTTACGGAGTACTCAGTAGTTTTTAATTATCATTATTATTATCGCCCTCATCCATATCCGGATTGTTTCTATTTTAAAGACTGGTAAGGCTAGCCTAGCTCAGGATAATTGTAGAATATCGGCTCCTGAAAGTCCTTCATACGTCGAGACTCGCATTGGCATATTCAAGTGTTTCTTTCAGCAAATGAGGGCCTGCATTCCTTCTGTATGATCGAGTGACAGCTCTGCTTTCGTCCTCTGTGCCATCTTTGTATCAACCCAGCTCTGTTTGCTAGCAACAGGTGTCATGGACATTGGATACATATTGACATCCCAAGTTTCATACCGAGGCTCTGCGCCAGCAGTCATGGCTGCTGTAGTAACATATTTTCTTGTCAGTCCTGTTCTACCTCTACAGACTGAATATGTGACCATTGCGGTGTCTAGTGCGCTGACGACACTCAAGACTATTCTGCAGCGGAATCAATACGCCATCCAAGTATTCAATGTCTTGCTTATCGACATGCCCTTTTCATCTTCTTATTTAACTCGTCCACCAAAGCCCCCCGTTCATCCATCAGATCCTGCCTCACCCTCACTGCCTCGTCCCAGCTCAGAGGGAGACCATCGATAAACCCTACGATCATGTCGAAGATTTCCCTGGGAAGAATATCAAATGAAGGGACCTTCCGAACTTCGATCTCCCACCAATCTCTCCGCTGAGGCGGGACATTGGCAGTCGACAGAACAGGAACGTATGGATCAACGAGGAACATGGCAAGGATCTTGCAGTGTGCAGGCTTGGTCTAATCCGCGAGACTGATTGGCCGGAATTGGTGTTGCAGGTCATTGGGAAAAACGAGCAGACGGCCGGGTCGAGTATGCACATGGCCAAGTTCTTGAATGGCTGGCTTAAAGTATCCAATCCCGTAGTACATTCCCAAGGAATCGTGCTCATCCTGCATGTCGTTAGTCCGTTTTATTGCGCAACGAAGGGATTTTATCGCCTCATTCTCAATGTCTTCCGTATTTATAGACTGGCGGAAGGCAATGTGGCGTTGGTAATATTCTGCTCATCATAGAAGTACAGAGCTGTCGCGCAAATATGTTCATTGAGCGCTCCTTCGATATGCCAGGGGACGCCTGCGTATCTGGGGTTTTCTGGTGTAAGATGGATATTTGCCAATTTGAAGATGATCTGCAAACCGGAGGAACGAAAATCTTTTTGCAGATCCAAGGGGTGGTGGTCAGGTTGAGATTCCGATCGTTCGCGAGAGATAAAGGCATTCGGTTCTCTCTGTATCAAGACGAGGTGCCGGGAGAACCAACTGTTAAAGTCCTCGTCCAAGAAGAAACCCCTTTCTTCCACCTGCTCCAATGACAGGCCATCTTCTTTTGTCTTCCGTGTCGGACACTCTATCACGGGGTGGGTAATACTTCACACCTTCCGGCAGTGTAAAGTTATGGATCGATCCAGCAACTCGCTGGATTCGAAGTCGTCTCTGAAACCATGATAAGCGCTCATTCCAGAGTGGCATTGAACATTTCACAAGTTGTTCAAGAATTTCGTATAGATCACTGTGCATTTGCGGGTGGAGATTGTTGATATAGCTAGTCAGTCGGGGTGATCCATTTTCCGCAAAGGAAACATTGGATGGCAGCCATTGGAAGCTCCCCCAGGCATTGAACCATACAGCGTGATAAAAGCGATAGTTGTCTTCAAGAGGAGGATCAACTAACTCTCCCTCCCCGGTAAAGCGAGAGCAGTCTTCCAGCGGAACCGTTCCAGAAGGCAACACTCTCGACTGTCCGTAGATCAAAGGAAAGAGCGATGGATCAAGGAGATCCAGAACTTTCTTGCCCGATCCTGGATGCCAATTTTTCTGTTACTCTGGAACATTCTCCAGCGAACGAACAGCGTCCTGAAGGGATTCGGCCAGGCGTGCTGGTACGAGAACATCGGATTTGACCACTGCGGTGTCGCAACAGACGGAAACCATGCCCGATTTCTGGTAATAGACTGTTTTGTCGCGGAGTTCTTGCATGCACTGCTGGCCATGTTAGAGGTGTTGCGCTCGAGCACATACAGCACTCACATAATCAAACATGGCGCTCGACAAAAACACATCATTCAGGTCCTCCCTCCAGACACAAGCCTCCGCTCTCCATTGTGCCGTAATGGCCTGGTCAAAGACTTCCCTCTCCCACCCTGGTTTGTCTGTGATGTCGTTGATAAAGCTCAGCATCCGTCGTTCCCGCACTGTCACGCCACCAGAGGTCCAATCATCGGCAATGACATGAGGAAATCGCAGACGGTTTCCATCACGGTCCAGGGGGAGACCTGGGGAAATGGGTGAGGTCCGGCCCGAAACCAGGGAGTTTGATCCTTTCATCCGTTATTGTAAGATTGTCACTGGCGATTTGATCTGCAGATTCTCGAACGGCGAGGGCGACATTGTTTTGCCGAGTCATGCCCCAAGCGCTAAAACGAGCAAGAGGCAGGACAAATAGTGGACTAGTCACAGAAACCAGTATGCGTGGTAGTTACCTAGTGGTAAAGGCATAGGAGATTAGATTGTTAGAGGAGAAAGACAAAGCTACAGGTAGCAGATGCTGAGAGTTGTGGGGGAACTACGTACAATTTATCTTGCCGATATTTCCTAGACTATAAGGAAATCTCCTGTAACCATAAGGAAACCTCCTATACACTAAGGAAATTTCCTTAAAGTATAGGAAATTTCCCATACTATATAAGGCAATAACATGTGGCTCCCTATATAGGGTTTACAGTGCCTCCTATATAGGCATTCTGTCAAGGATTCTCTAGGCTCAATGGGTTTTCCAATTCTGTAATCTCATCTCCCATTGTCCTTCTTGTCCCCTCGTCTGTCTATCTAGGTAAAATTCTTCTCTCTTTATATACATCATGGACCCCTGATAGGCATATCGTGGCTTTCAAGCGGTGTTCTTTTTATTGGTCATACTCAGTGCGGGGTTGTTCGTCTGAGACGTAACACGTTTTGGCTGACACATT
Source organism: Rasamsonia emersonii CBS 393.64 (assembly GCF_000968595.1). Taxonomy (NCBI): domain Eukaryota; kingdom Fungi; phylum Ascomycota; class Eurotiomycetes; order Eurotiales; family Trichocomaceae; genus Rasamsonia; species Rasamsonia emersonii. The sequence continues at coordinate 379 of NW_013562603.1, read as the reverse complement.
CCTATCTCCCCATACTATAGTTAGTTAACGTAATCAACCACCGAGCGACGAATACCACCGAGCGACGAATTTTCCTCCACCCTACCACTTCCTTTTTTCAACGCGTCATTTTATCACCACCACTATCAAAAATGCCTTTATCTCAAGAAAACCGAATTCAAATGGCTATTGCAGCTTATAAAAATCAAAAAGTCAAATCAATACTGAAGGCTGCAGAGATTTTTGGGGTGCCTGAGGCTACCCTTCGCGCTCGCCTTAAAGGAAGACAACCACGCGCAGAAACACGTGCTAATGGCCATAGATTAAAGGCTATTGAAGAGGAAACACTTATTCAGCGATTACTAGAGGCAGATAAACGAGGTTTTCCAATTCGGCCAGA
>NW_013562604.1:0-2174 GCF_000968595.1 Rasamsonia emersonii CBS 393.64 | reverse complement strand
GCGCAGCACTCAATCATCTTTGGCTAGGCTGCGAGTGTAGAGAATCAAACTGTCAAATCCAGCAATAATTGCCTTCTCTTGCTGGTCATCTAGTGCCTTATTACGCGCGATATGAGCTGTTTTTTGGTGGCCGACCCTTGAAGCGTTCGCGAAGCCGTCCGCGAGGCACATCGAATTCTCGCGCCAACGCAGAGATATTCGGTTTTTTTTGACATGAAGCCTTTCGTAAAGCTTCCTCAATTAGGGATTCAATTTTGTCTGGCGATTTTGGCATTGTGGTAAGGCATAAAATTGAGAAAATAGTAAAAATTGTCCGTTGTGGTGAAAATGTCCGTTGTGGTGGGACGCACCAACACGGGAAGTGTTGGCGCGGCAGGGGGCACGGCTATTTGTTATCATCTGATTGACGTCTACATATGGATCCTTACACCTCCCTCTTTCTGCCTGGTACAGTGGACAGAGGGCCCTTCAGGTCCTGGGTCCGTGGTCCTAGGACCGGTCTGGGCGCAGGACACAGTCGATGGCCATGCTGGCCTCAGGATCGCTGAGGCCTTGGGATTGTCTTTCCTCGACTTTGCCGCCCTCACTTGAGTTAAGAGGTGTGCCGGCACTGGGCATAATCCAGATTTTTGTTGGGGCCTGACAGAACTTTTACCCTGGAAGGCGGTCAGTAGAGCGGTACATAACGGACGGGCAGAATAAGATATTTTCAAATCTGTCCGATAGTCATTAACATGCGCAAATAAACTCCTTTGAAAAATTGTGGTCAGGCACATAGAATATCATCGGACAAGACAGAGACTTCTATAGGTGCCAGCATGATTCCCCAAATGTGTAATCAGGCCTACAGAATCTTGTTGGACAGGCCACTGACTTGCACATGCGCAAGAGTTAATTCTGGAAAACTGTGGTCGCGCATGTAGATTGACATCAACTATGCTGTAGATCCCCACATTCCTTGAATAGGTGCTCTGGTGCCGTACACACTTTTGGGCTCGAACGTTAAACATTCCAATTGCCGCACTTTGACAACTCCTACCACTATTGTATACCCGGGCAATGTCAAGATCGTCACTTTGTAATATGGTCGCCATGACATACAATGATCCTTTGCTGTCAGGGGAAAACCAAAGATGAATGACACACTCTGTGGGATTTTTCTTTAAAATAAAGACCAAAGGCAGAGGAGGTTATTTTTTGAAAAAGGCATCCCAGTTTCTGCGGCGTGCTCCATAACACTTTCCAGTCGTGGCCACGATTTCAGCGAACACTGTAGATTTGTGGTCGCGCGTACAGCCCCTTAATGGATAAGCTGTTGACTCAGGCGTTCGACATGGAACAAGGCGTACTTTCTGAAAATCATGGTCGGGCATATAGAATATCAGCAGACAAGCCGTAGATCTCCATATGCACCAGTGCGATATTTCAATTAAAGTGGTCACGCGTATGTAATCTTGTTGGACAGGCTACTGAGTCGCACATGCGCGAGAGCTTTTTTGGAAGAATCGTGGTAGCAGGTATAGATTGCTGCCGGACATGCTGCTGACTCTCACATGCACCAATGTTGCACATGCGCCAGGGACTTCTCTCAAAAATTGTGGTCGTGCATATAAAATTTCACTGGACATGCCGTAGAGTTCCGTATGCACTAGTGTTCTCAAAAATTGTGGTCGCGCATATAGAATCTTGTTGGACAGGCCACTGATTTGCACATCTGATGGTTATTGACATGCGGAAATGACTCTTTCAAAAATCGTGGTCAGGCACATAGAATATCATCGGACAAGCCAGAGACATCCATATGCACTAGCATGATTCCCCCAAAAACGTGGCCAGGCCTACAGAGTCTCGTTGGACAGGCCAATGACTTGCATATGCGCAAGAGGTGATTCTGGAAAACCGTGGTTGCGCGTGTAGATTGACATTGGCTATGCCGTAGATCCCCACATTCGCTGCTCCTCAAGACGCGCAAGTGTCATATTCTGAAATTCGTGGTTGCGTGTCAAAAATTGTGGTCAGGCATATAGGGATGTCATTGAACAAGCACTAACTTTATGAATCATCAGTTTTAGGGGGAAAAAACACATCAGCACACACAGACTGTCATGTAATGCGTCATGGACTTCGACAGAAGTGAAAGCTGCAGCAACTGTCACGATCCGGCACCTAGGGTA